>NW_028300430.1:0-5000 GCF_049724085.1 Artemia sp. Qi Xiang Cuo | reverse complement strand
TTTTATGGGCAACATATCAATATAAAAAAGTAAGACGAGCAACCTGGCAATGATCTTTGATGCACAAACCAACGCAATATGTGAGCATGCCTTTTTTCTAGTTGAAGGCCACTCCTGTACAAAAGCCGTTTTATTTTTAAACAAAGGTGTTTTAATTCAATTTGTCCCACTTGCCCCCAGGATGTATACTTTTACTAAGAGTTTGAATGTCGCTAGCCGACATGACAAATTGCCACAAACATTTTGATCTACTGTTTTTGCCCACACATTGTAAAACTGTCCATTTTTTATAGCGTTAAGTTTACAGCTGTCATAATTTTTAGGATTTGGAAAGCATTAGGTGTACACAAAAAGACCTTTAGGCTATTATTCTTTGAAGGGCTAAGTTGTGCGGTTTAAAAGATCATATACCCATTTTTTTTTTCTATGGCAGTTTTTATCCATATTGCATTCTCAACGTAAATCTTAAGTCCTGGTTGCCTGAAATATCTGCAATGGTGAAATATCTAATAACTTTATTGAAGAATCTAGTTTAAGAACTTGGGTGAATTATAGTTCCTTGAGTATTATATCCAAAATCCTACTATGGTAAACCGTTTTGACATGGAGTTTTGAAATTTAATTTTATATTCATTTTAAATATATCTTATATGCGAACAGTCAAGGACCTCCGAAAAAAAAAGAAATTTCAGAAAGCTTGACTTGAAATGACGTCAGAATTTTCATTTTATATATTTTATTTTTATTTTATTGAGGAGCTTTTTATCGTGAATGCGGTTCTAATGGTGCACTTTTGTTTTGACTTGACTATTTTTAGGAGTTGTGGGTTATTATATTTCTTAACATTGGACGTGATCGTCTCCTACTAGGTTGCTAGCTACTGTTGCAACCCGAAAACTACCAAGGTAAGTAAGGCTGTCCACCTGATCAATCTTTTCGTTACCCTACATAAACTTTTCATCTTCACTTATTCCTAGCTTTACTCAATTTGGAAATAATCAAGATTTGATAATTGTAAGCTACAAATTAAGGCCTTAATTCACTTGCTTGAAAGTGAAGCCTAAAGATAAAGATACGGTATAATTATAATGAATATAAAGCTTTATTATCTTTGTGCTATCGAATCAATTCAAATTTTCACCCTTTCGGAGTCTGTGGTGGGTTGAACCAAAGATAAAGAAGAAGAGACTATTATGAAGACTCTAGGTAAAAGCAGCTTCCAGTTTTACAGTTATATCAGGAACAAAAAATTTATTAATAATTGCCCGGTTTTTAGTCCTACGTGGAAGAAGCAACAAAAATTTACAAAATCTAAAATAATTAATCCGGATTCTTTTTAACTCATTTTAGTTAAGAAGGGTAAAAATTCCAGAAGCAAAAAGAATTGATTGGTCGCAAAAAGTTGAGTAGAGCTTGGCCAACACGACTTTATTATATTTACCTCTATTGGCAACAATCTTAATACATCTTAATTGAATTTTCATATTAATATCTGAAACGTCATTAACAAGTCAAATTTACAAAATGAAATAGGTATATAAAATTCCTTTTAAATGAACCCTGTTGACCCTCTAATGCTTTGCTAGTAACGAAGAAAAAAGATACGTCAGTGCCATCTATTCAAAAAAGTAACTATCCTTGCTATTGAAGGTGGTGGGTTCTAAGTTTCTTGTAAATGAATATCGACAGTGGAGATCCCAATGATGTACTTTTCTTTTTGATTTGAGGCTATTTTCGAGGCGCCTCAGGCCTTATTGTCGCAAAATAGCTTTAAATATGTTTTCAAAATAGCATTTCACTACTGACGTTAATCGAAATAACAGTTACCCTCTCTGAATCTTCTAAAAATGGCTATGTTTACTCAATGGAAAGATTTCCTTGGAAGCGCATTGTTAAACTTGGTATACTATAGTCTGTGTTTCACTTTTTACTAGGGCCGTGGTTCACTCTTTACTAGGTTGCAGCTATCACTGCACCCATTCTCACTTTCTTCAGAAGGAGTCCTCATTTGGCATAGCTTCTTTTATATGTGAAAGGAAGTCAATGATGTCTTCATTGTTGGTTGCATTAGAAAGGTTAAAAGTGTAAGTAATAAGAAAGTAATTTCAGCGTTAAAGTCAATTACTCCGTTGAACTTCATTACTGCGTAAGTAATTAAGTAATTAGAAAGGTACCATCCATTAACTTGGGTTACACATAAATTTTGCTCTAAAACATGTTTGCAAACGAACAAGTTTTGCAAATGTCATGTTCTTATTATAAAACGAAGTGTCTAAAATCGGTTGTTTAAGGTAAGTAGATGAGTGACATTTGCGAGTTAAAAGTTAATGTGCATAGAAGCAGTCTCTTATTATTTCTCATACGTAAACAAAGAGATCATTAATATTTGCACTAAAGGGTGCACCTGGTCTCCAGATTTTATAATTTATTATAAAAAAATCTTAATTTATTTTATTTTTAATTATTTAATTAATTGTATGATCAATTTCAGTTCCACATCGGTTCGCGATATATGGTGGAGTGAACTCTACCAAAGAATGAATCGAGAGCGTCAAAAGGAAAGCGCGACCATTTCCATAAAAGTAAGGTACAACCACATCATCAATTGTGTAAATGACATCTCCAGGACTGAACCATACGTAAGTACATTTGTCCTAGGTTGTAATTGCTGAGGATCTCTTCGTCCAAAATCAGCCAAATGAACTATTTTACGCAATGGGTAAAAGATTGCAGTAAATTGAAAGAAATGTGAGAGACTATCTTGGCACAAGATTACAGTGTACTTTTAATTTGCAAGTTAAAGTGCCGTGTTCAATAAATTAAATTGTAATTTTTTCATATAATTTTGAGCAACGTGTTTGACGCACGCAGGGCTAAGAAAGGAGAAGTCCAAGTTTTTTCTCTCTAAGGGGGATGGGCCAACATTAAAAAAGTGCAGTATTAAGCCATATTATTTTCATTGTTCTCACGCCCCTTCCTCTCTCTGTGCCAAGCACATACATGTTAGTTTTTTTGGGGTGGTGAGGGGAATAAGAAATCAGATTAAAAATACTGATTACTAACTTAAACGAGAATTCAAGTAATTATAGATGTCTGTTTTTTGTTCATTTAAGATTGGGGGGAGGGTCTGGGCCCAAGGCTGCCAACCCTTACGTTCGTGCATTTATGATGTAACGTAGTGGCTGCTAAAAGAATTAGATTCAGTTTAGACTCAAAGCATCAACAAGTTATAAATAACCCAAGATCTCAAACAAGAAACACTTACGATTCAAGAATGTAAATAGAAAAGCATTGAGTAATTAAAAAAATTAGTGAGTGGGATGAGAGTATAAATTCATGAATGTAATTGATTAATATTTGGACTGAAACTTCTGCAGAATTTTTTAATAGAGTAGATAAATTCGGAGACCACACTGCCTTTTCATGACGATAAAATAAAAGTTCAAAATAGGGATAAAAATCTTTTTTAATAGACAGTGTATAATGAATTTCACAAAAAATACCAGATATTTCGGTCACTTATACAGTGACCGTCATCAGTAGTAAAACTCTACTGATGACGGTCTGATGACGATGACTACTGATGACGGTCACTGTATATGTGACCGAAATATCTGGTATTTTTTGTGAAGTTTATTATACACTGTCTATTAAAAAGGATTTAACCCTATTTTGAACTTTTATTTTATTTAAAAACTATATAAACCGTTTGCATTTGTCCCTGTGAAGAAGGGCAGATATCCCTCCCCTGCCCGAATTTAACTGAGGAGAAATTCATTGTTTTGAATTAAAGCTGTTTCACTGAATAAAGTCAAATTTGCCCTTTCATATACGGAATAATTTCAGTGAAACAGCTTAAAGATCAACGTTTCCTAAAATGTTAAAGTTCAGAATTATGGCTGTTTGTTTTGCAAAGAGGAGGCCTATCTGTTAACAGATTATGATAATTGCCACCGAAAGATCATGTCCGACACTTTCAAACTTTGAATTTGCTTTCAAAAACCATTTAATAAGATGTTCTCAAAGGGAAGTGCAGGATGATAGTGTACGTTCAGTCTTTTTTCGATCCTCTTGCTCTATACTGGCCAACTGATACTTCCGTTGAGAACAGCTTAGCAGAAGGTTTTGTGGCACTTTTCTCAGAAGCATGAAAATGTCGGATACGACTTTGCTGCGAATTTGTGTGACACATCTGCTTTGCTGACCAAACCTCAAAGACAAGTCTTCTCCATGAGTAATTTTTAAACTCTTTTGTCAACCAACTGCTTTGCGGAGTTGGTCAAATTTAATACGATTTGCCAGGACTATGAATCAGGACATTTCAAATTCAAATTAATTTAATTCGAAAACAAGACATAGCTCTTGTGGGCAAAGCCCAAATATGATGTCTCTTAGTCATAATTAGCGAAATAAAGTTGTCTGATAAAACTTCGTCAGGATAAATAAAATAAAGGATAAAAACACTTGAGATTGAGAATAAAATTGTCTGATAAAACTTCGTCATGATAAAATAAACTGAACAATAAAAACAATAGAGATCATTGTAATACTTCACAAAGCTTGGCACAAAGCTTTTACTGTAGCGCATGGTGTTACAGTGGGCTGAGGTTAATTTCGGAACCTTCTCAGCCACTTCCCTGGGGGGACGAGATCTTACAGGGACAAAAGGTGGGGGAAGGAATGATCGGTAGATGGGATGTTGAAGGAGGGAGGAGCCAAATCTTTGGCATAATTTTTCTCGGCGGGAAGAAAGGGATTCAAGTTTTAATTCTTTGAGGTAAAAGGAGTAAGGTAGAGGGCACCGCCAAAAATGATTTGCAGTGATCTCTTCTGAACTCGTTCTATTTCATCAGTTTCATCCTCGGTAAGGGCAAAGTGCCAAACCGGACAAGCATATTCAACTAAGGGGCGGATGAAAGTATAAAATATTAGTTTCAGCTTGTCCTTAGGAACTCGAAATTTTTTCAGTGTTTTTAGCATTTGGATTGCGCCGTTAGTTT
>NW_028300429.1:0-5000 GCF_049724085.1 Artemia sp. Qi Xiang Cuo | reverse complement strand
TAGCGTAAAGAGCGAGGCGTTGAGGAGGGGACAGCCCCTTTCATATACGGAATAATTTCTGTTCGGTTTAAGTTTTAACGTCGTTCCATACTTTCAGTTAAAAAAACTGTTTTTTTTTATTTAATTAAAGTATAAATGAAGCTTAAAACGAACAGAAATTAAATAAACAATCAATGCGAACAAACATACAATATATATTATTTTAAATGAATAAATAAATCTTTAAACGAGTGAAACTTAAATTGAATATGAAAATCAAGTTTGAATCGAATAAGAATAGCTACAAACAAGAGTTTGGATATCGCCTCACTGTAGAAGCCTAAAATCTACTGCGTCATTGGCGCTTTACTGAAAACGATTCCTTGAAATATTTTCACTTTTGTAACTTTAAGAAATCAAAAATTAATTAAGATTTTAGGGAATAAATATCAGCATATGTATATTAAATTGACAATACACATTTTTTTCAGTAAACTCATTTGAATTTTTTTTTTTAGTAAAGTACAAATTATATTCTGGCTTTTAGAAAGCATAGGGGTTTTGAACCCTACTCACATTAATTTATGCTCGTTTTGAGTTTGACTAATATTTATTTTAATTTTTGTTCGTTTTGAGTTTATTTATTTATTGATACTGATTTGGGGTAGTTGTGTTCTTGGTAGATTATATGATAGTCCGGACGCCAGGTGTTGAAAATGTGAACCATACCTCGACGGAATGGGGCTGCTACGAGAATTAGCCTACCCTCCACCCCCTAAATTGACCATACGGATTCAAAAATACCAATGGCACTTGCTTGCGAGTGGTGGAACACTCCGAAACTTGACATTTCATTATATTTTAGTGTTTCATGCGAGAAAATGCAATTTTCAATCAAATCTCTAAAGTTTATACGAGCTTTATACGAGTTTATACGAGCCCTCTCTAAAGTTTATACGAGCATCCCTTCCATAAGAAATAATAAGAAGGATTCGGAGAATCCTTAAATTACAACCCTTGCCCTGAGGGCTTTGCGGGAGTTGTAATGCTCAAAGACCTAATTTCCAGAACTTAAAACTACGTTTAATAAAATGGCTGTCTTAAAATTTTGATTGGATGTGTTTGGGGAATCTGTGGGCGTGAGAGGGGGGTTAGTTGTCCTAAAATCACTTTCGACTATCACAAAGGGCACTAGCCCACGGAATTTCCAATCGAATGAGCCTTTTTTTAAGTTTCTACGACACTGCCTTCTATAAAAACCTTATATGCCCCCAGGGCATAACTTAAAACCCTTGCCCTGAGGGTTTTGGGGGAATGTCAGTAGTAAGTATCTATTGAATTTGCTTGCCTGTATAGGAATTCCCATGTTATTTGCTTGCCTGTATAGGACCATGTTATTTGCTTGCCTGTATAGGACCATGTTATTTGCTTGCCTGTATAGGACCATGTTATTTGCTTGACTGTATAGGACCATGTTATTTGCTTGCCTGTATAGGACCATGTTATTTGCTTGCCTGTATAGGACCCTGTTATTTGCTTGCCTGTATAGGACCATGTTATTTGCTTGCCTGTATAGGACCATGCTGTTTGGTTATTTTATTTACACGTGAACATTTTTGAATTGTTTGATTGACGTGTTTGGGGAGATTAGGTTCCTTGGCACAGTCTGTGCTATCAAGAGTGGTTTCTGATTTGTTTTGGAGAATTGTTTTTATCCAGCAATAGTTTGATATTAATGTATCGGTATATAGGATGTGCGAATTTGATACTACCAAGGTGAAAAAAGAGAGAAGAGTTTATCTTTTTTGCAAATACTTCGATGTGTTGTCAATTTAAAATATACTTCGATGTGTTGTCAATTTAAAATAGTTAAAAAATAAAAAATTCTAACAATAAATGGCTGAAAAGTGTTTTGGGGGAGATGGGATGGTTGTGTACTGTATAATATACAAGTGATTTTTGGACAGTTTTGTCAGTTTAAAATAGTTCCCACTGGTTCCTGGCACTTGGCTATGCATATCAAGTTGAAAATTTGATAAAATGAGGTTTTTGAGGGGGTTGAGTTGCACGGGAGTTGAGTTGCACGGAGGGTTGAGTTGCACGAGGGTTCAGTTAAAGGGGGTGCAGTTACACAGAGGTTTAGTTAAATGGGGTTGAGTTGCACGAGAGTTGAGTTGCACGGGAGTTGAGTTGCACGGAGGGTTGAGTTGCACGAGGGTTCAGTAGCACGAGGGTTCAGTAGCACGAGGGTTCAGTAGCATGGGGGTTCAGTTGTACGGGGTTTCGGTTATACAAGGGTTTTTTTCTTTACTTGGTGGCCATTCAAAAAGCGAAGATTTCTTAGGTTTGACATCACCAGGCACGTGCGAGGGAAATTTTTATTGGGGGGAGGGGGCTTAAAAAGGCAAAAATGGGGATGAACTACATTAGTTTATTAGACGGATCGTGAAAATCCCAAGGTTTTGTGTACCAAGAATGTACCGGAGGTAGCCTCCCCTACATACACGAATGGATATCGCTAGAGTATTTTAAGACGGGGGCTTTGTTATTTAAAAATTGGATGCTACAATCAGAATTCTTTGATTGACATTTGAAAAAAGGGGTAATAGATTTGTGAATTGGAGTGTAGGTTTGACATCACCAGGCACGTGCGAGGGAAATTTTTGTTGGTGGGGGGCTTAAAAAGGCAAAAATGGGGTGAACTACATTAGTTTATAAGACGGATCGTTAAAATCCCAAGGTTTTGTGTACCAAGAATGGACTGGAGGGAGCCTCCCCTACATACACGAATGGATATCGCTAGAATATTTTAAGACGGGGGGATTGGTTATTTAAAAAAATTGGATGCTACAATCAGAATTCTTTTATTGACATTTGAAAAAAAGGGGTACTAGGTTTGTGAATTGGAGTATAGGTTTGCCATCACCAGGCACGTGCGAGGGAAATTTGTGTTTGAGGTGGGCTTAGTAAGGCAAAAATGGAGTGAACAACATTAGTTTATAAGACGGATCGTTAAAATCCCAAGCTTTTGTGTACCAAGAATTGACCGGAGGTAACCTCCCCTACATACACGAATGGATATTGCTAGAATATTTTAAGACGGGGGCTTTGTTATTTAAAAAAATTGGATGCTACTATCAGAATTCTTTTATTGACATTTGCAAAAAAGGGGTTATAGAGTTGTGAATTGGAGTATAGGTTTTACATCACCAGGCACTTGCGAGGGAAATTTTTGTTGGTTGGGGGGGCTTAAAAATGCAAAATTGGGTGACCTACATTATTTTGTAAGACTGATCGTGAAAATCCCAAGGTTTTGTGTACCAAGAATGGACCGGAGGTAGCCTCTCCTACACACACGAATGGATATCGCTAGAATATTTTAAGACGGGGGCTTTGTTATTTAAAAAAATTGGATGCTACAATTAGAATTCTTTGATTGACATTTGCAAAAAAAGGGGTAATAGATTTGTGAATTGGAGTGTAGGTTTGACATCACCAGGCACGTGCGAGGGAAATTTTTGTTGGTGGGGGGGCTTAAAAAGGCAAAAATGGGGTGAACTACATTAGTTTATAAGACGGATCGTGAAAATCCCAAGGTTGTGTGTGCCAAGAATGGACCGGAGGTAGACTCCCCTATATACACGAATGGATATCGCTAGAATATGTTAAGACGGGGGGCTTTGCTATTTAAAAAATATGGATGCTATAAACAGAATTCTTGATTGACATTTGCAAAAAAGGGGTATTAGATTTGTGAATTGGAGTGTAGGTTTGACATCACCAGGCACGTGCGAGGGAAATTTTTGTTGGTGGGGGGCTTAAAAAGGCAAAAATGGGGGGAAATACATTAGTTCATAAGACGGATCGTGAAAATCCCAAGGTTTTATGTACCAAGAATGGACCGGAGGTAGCCTCCCCTACATACACGAATGGATATCGCTAGAATATTTTAAGACGAGGACTTTGTTATTTAAAAAAAAATTGGATGCTACAATCAGAATTCTTTGATTGACATTTGCAAAAAAGGGGTAATAGATTTGTGAATTGGAGTGTAGGTTTGACATCCACAGACACGTGCGAGGGAAATTTTTGTTGGTGGGGGGCTTAAAAAGGCAAACATGGGGGGAACGGCCATAGTTTATAAGACGGATCGTGAAAATCTCTTGGTTTTGTGTACAAAAATGATCCCGAGGTAGCCTCCCCTAAATACACGAATTGATATCGCTAGAATATGTTAAGACGAGGGCTTAGGTATTTAAAAAATTTGGACGCTACAATCAGAATTCTTTGATTGACATTTGCAAAAAAGGGGTAATAGATTTGTGAATTGGAGTATAGGTTTGACATCACCAGACACGTGCGAGGGAAATTTTTGTTGGCGGGGGGCTTAAATAGGCAAAAATGGAGTGAACTACATTAGTTTATAAGAAGGATCGTGAAAATACCAAGGTTTTGTGTACCAGGAATGAACCGGAGGTAGCCTCCCCTACATACACGAATGGATATCGCTAGAGTATTTTAAGACGGGGGCTTTGTTATTTAAAAAAAATTGGATGCTACAATCAGAATTCTTTGATTGACATTTGCAAAAAAGGGGCAATAGATTTGTGAATTGGAGTGTAGGTTTGACATCACCAGGCACGTGCGGGGGAAATTTTTGTTTGTGGGGGGCTTAAAAAGGCAAAAATGGGGATGAACTACATTAGTTTATAAGACGGATCGTGAGAATCCCAAGGTTTTGTGTACCAAGAATGGACCGGAGGTAGCCTCCCCTACATATACTGTCTTATTCGGCTTTTTCTTGTTTTTTTTTCTATGGCTTGGTGCTTCTACCATCGTTCCAGGTTTTGGTGATTCTTTCAAATCTCTGGGGGACCTTGGTAATAGTTGGGATCGTAGGAAATGTTGAGTTAGAATGGCATTCCATGCCTTCTTTGAAGGATAAAAGTTGGACCGTAGCTTTTTGCCAGGTTTCCTCTCCTCGGAGAGTAGTAATGGCCTTTTCTTAAGGATATTTTTCA
>NW_028300428.1:0-33851 GCF_049724085.1 Artemia sp. Qi Xiang Cuo | reverse complement strand
ACGGTTAATGTTACGCTATAAGGCAATATTAAGCAAATGCCAATATTAATACACATGTATTGATTTTAAAAAAATGACATTGTTACTTTAAATAAGGTCTCTTATTTTTTTCCCTAGTATACGTTATTACACACACTTTATATTAATTTCCTTCAACACTTATTTAATTCTACATTAGATTTAAAATAATCATTTAAACATAAGTTACTCTACATCATTGAGTTTGAGGTCTCATTTAACAACATATTTCATGCCTTCATTTCTCACGTACGTCCGAGGTGTATAAGAAACACATGTTCCAGCGTCGTAACCGCACTGTTTAGCGCAAACGACACTTAAAAGGAAGCAACAAGACATAGCAAGGACGAGTGGAGACCTCTATACCCACTCGTTTTCTAATATCTTCCCTTTTTTTGGCTTAGACGTTCTCATGGGGTTCCGGGTTTAACTTCTGCATTTCAGCCGTTTCCCCGTGTTCTTCCTTTGGGTTTTGCCTTCTTAGTCTCAAAACTCTTCCATAATTAAAAGTTAGTAAGGTTCTCATGGTCAGGGAAATCGCGAATACGAAACATACGGTCAGTAGTATGTTCCACCAAAAATTGTTTGAGAATATCCCGTATCTATTATCCACGTACTTTATCCTCTGGTCTTCATTAGTAAATAGGGGGATCTGGGAATCTAATGCTTCTCTTATTTTTGTAAGCCTTAATGTCCCTTTATTCTTTTCTATTTTGGACCATATCGAGGTTTTCATTTCCTCACTTTCTATATTGGGAATAGTGTACGACAGGTTAATTGCCTTAAAATTGATTATTTTAGGACTTATAATATTTGTGCTCGTGGTATTTAACGGCGTTTGAACTGTTGACTCTTCAGTTACAAGTCGACATCCTTGTTTTATGGTTATCGTACCCACAACTTGTAATAGTAATTCTGTCCTGTAACTTGGATTTATTCTTTCTGTATTATCACAGCAAGACAAAGTTCCAACAGTTTCTCTTGTAACAGAAAATAACCAAAGATCATTTCTAAGGTGTATGAATATTTCTCGCTAAGTACTTCCTATCAAGGCTTCGCACGAATCAGGTATTTCTTCCTGTTTTGTCTATTAAAAATATATCTAACATACAAGATCCAGATTTGACATTATAAATAGGTAACGTAAGCTGGCATACTAGGTTTCTGAAGGATACGCACTCTTTTAAGTCTTGTGGATTGGCTAGGGCATATTTTCTTCTATCTTGATATACAAGTAAATACTCTGCTTCAGGTGTGATAGTCATAAATGAATTTGTCTTCTTTGTATTAGCAGGGAAGGTCAAATTTTTGTACAAGTCGTAAATGGATTGCCGGTTTATCAATAGAATTGTTACTACTGCGAATAACTATTTATTTATTTCCGTAATGTGGACTTTTAATTTGGTATAGTAAAGAAATAAATTTGATAATTTTGGCTCTACGGGTAAATGTAAACCAAACGTTAGGTGCGTTTTTATTTCAAACCTTATGTAAACCAAACGTTTATAAGGAATTTGCCAATAGGATGGGTGTGTGTAAACGTGGACTCTGTTGACCAAGTCCATTTTGTAAGTATCGTAGGTTTTAGAAGAGTTAATTTAGTTAAATTTCCAGATGCTTTGTTAAGTGTGATCAATTCTGGCACTGTGTTTGCCGCGGTTTCAAATATTGAAGATTGTATCTCTTTGTTTGGGGTTTTATACGTAGTTGTGGTTGTTGTGATATCCTTTTCATTTCCTTCTGTGGGATTTGCATAATTATGATCTTGTTGGGTACTTGAGAACATGTTTCTTGATACGTTTAATTCCTTGAGATTGGTATCTTGTTTGTTGCTACTTTCCTTCCTTAGTTTGGATAATGTCCGTTTCGTGACGTTTTTCTCAGCAGAACTTTGCCATAATTCTTTGAGAAAGGTCCATAGGCTTGGTAGTTAGTTTATCATTGCGTAATTTCCATCATAAGGTTTTCCTTTTCTTTTAGTCAGTAATTTAGGGGTTTCAATGGATTTCATTGTAATAAAGTCTCTCGACAAGTATTCAATATTATTCGCTGATCTTTTACTTTTGTTTTCCTTGGTTGCTCGTTCAAAGTGCCATGTCAATTTCTGCCATTTTCTTATCAAAGTCATCTATTACGAATTTTGATTTAAGTTTGGGGATAACTGGAATTGGAAACTCTTTATTATCTTTACTATGCATTATTTTAGTGGCCTTTAATCCTTTATCCGACATTATGAATTGAAATATCGATTCTTTGAGTTCATTCGTGTTTTTCTATAGTCTTCTTACTTGTTGAAACAAGGTTTCAATGGGTTTGGGGTCAAATTTCATAAAAAGTTTCCCTTCATCATGGCTAGCTAGAAATGAATTTTCATGCTTGAATATTACTCCATGCTTTACGATATCTTGGGCGGCTGCGTGGACAACGAGGATTATGATGACATTCTTAAGCCTCATCTTTTTTGTTTGTTTCTAGAATTAATTTATCATTAATTTTAACCATTTTTACAAAATTTGTTTATTTACTATTTTATTATTATTTTATATCAATTCAATTTTCGAATTGCTTTATGGCATTGCCCGAACAAAAGTAAATTTTATACGCAAAATGGAATTTCTGTTTATGAATTATGTTTTGCGATTAGAAGGTTTGCGGAGGTCATATCTTTACCCTGGTTGTGATATGCCTTTATGAATGGTTGAGATATACCCTAAATGCTTAGTTAATAATTGCTATACGACTTAATTTTATATTATATTTTTCGAATAAGCAATGCGTGAATAAGTAAGCAAGCAACATATAAATACGCTGGTAACCTATTTTCATCATAAGCGTTTTAATAAAATTATTTTCGTTATCGCAACTAGAATTATTAGAATCCACACTAAGACAGAATGATTTATATATATGAGATTAATTTATTCCATAGTTACATATTCCTATTTCCTTAATAATGATTCACTTGATTCATTATTATTATTATTTTTTTCGAAAAAAAAAATTCGAAATCAGAGGATATGATGTTTTTTTTTGTTAGGTTTAGAGTTTAGAATCTTCTTTAAATTTTCTTGCTATTATTTTTATAGGTGTCTCTTTTTCTTTGGTGTGTTTTCATTTGTTTTAGAAACAATTTACTACACAGGGGTTTGTATTCTTCAGATTCAGGGTCGAATAAAAATTGTTTATAATATTGAATGTCTGCTAAAGGATGATGTATGCCATCGTATTTGACACATTGGGGATTTTTTCAAGATTATAGCAAATTTTGAGGGCTCTGCATTTATCAAGGAGTAAAAGGTCTGTCTGAGTGGGTCCTTTAAAGTAGAAATATTTGATATTGAGGTTCTTTTGTATACGTCTTATTAACAGTTGTAAACAACCAAGTTGTTTCGCGCTTCTTTTTCTATGTTTTGTTTTGACTTCCCCACTACCGGACGATACGTGGGGGTATTCGCGAGTGCTAATCCGTACTTATAAGTGTGGGGTTCATACCCTTTAAGATTGTAGGTTAAATCACATTCTTTCACATATATCTGATTTCCTTTTTCGGCAACCAGCTATGTTTGTGCTGGGACAGCCGAATATATGATATTCTTTAATCTTTACTATGATTCAAGAATAAAAAATATTCTTTAATATACGATGTTGGTGGTTGACGAATATATAATGTTTCCCTTCGCGTTCGTTATTGTAATAAATTCAGTATCAATTATCGCCTTACGGATAGGCTTTGATCCATGTCAGTTCATAATTGCGTATATTTATACTAATAGTTTTTTGTTTTCAGCAATATTGTATCTTGTAAAACTATTTGCCGTGTGCCTTCTGCACAAGAATTCATTTTTGATATACTACATATATACTGAAATATATTGGACAAAATTTTCTTTAGTATTTTTATAGCTATACCATTTTTATTCCTAGACAAAGATTTTTAAATTATTGTTCCTTTATGACACCAAACTATTCAAAATCTCGTAATCCTGTACTGACTAAGGGTAATTCCATCTATCGGGTTTTTTAACCGTTCTACCTGATTGTGTTGTTACTTTCTCCTCGACTTCTTACGGTTTTTTCTTTTTAGGTTTTGCTAGTGATATAAGATCAAATTTTTTGTATTGTCTTTTCAAAAATTCGCGACCTTTTAGTTTTGTTTCGTTCGCGTGCGCGGCTACTGAAGTCGGTTTTGATTTCCCTAACTTTTAAATCACCATATGGTCTGGTTCGCTGCCAGACTTTTTGGAACTGGTTTCCAACGAATCTACATTAGAAATTTTAGAGGTGGCACCTTGCATTTTTGAGGTATCACCTCCCCTTCCTTCGTAAATTTCTACTCCTCTGGAAGTAAAAGGTTTATTCTCTAAGTCCTCGCTTTGAGTTTTCAACTCGGGAGATTTGAAAGACTCTTGAGAACTCTGAGAGGAATCAAAAGTTTTCGAGGGGTTCCGCCACTGTTTAAATGCCATGTCTTCAGGGGGATGGGGCATTTTTTGCACTAGTGTTTCCCTCCATGAGGTCCATTGTTTAGGCTTGACCTTGGACACAGTTATATCATGATATTGTCCTTGCTAATCGTCCTTGGGAGTTTGACTCCAAGGCAATGTACTTTGCCTCGTTTTTATGGGGAAATTTATTAAATCCATAGCTTCTCGCAGATTTGTTTTAATTGAATCTTTGGGAGGAGTTTTCTTTAGGGTAATACCCGGAGTTTCTACAGCTCTGTTCAATTCCTTCTGTAGCGACAGGGGTCTCTCTATTGGGGTTGCTGGGGAAACCATATCATCTGGAAATCTTTTGGGGGGACAAGGGGTCGAAATTCTATCAGGAAAAAATTGGTTTTTCGGAGATATCGCATAATCTAATTCTCCTGCGCTCTCCGATGAAGAACTTTTTGGGCTTGTTGGCGTTTTTATTCTTACGGGTATTATGGATTTTCTTTTGGGAATAACTAGATTTGTCATAGCTAAAAATTCTTTAAAGTTTTCCTCGTCACTATCATTCTCAAAATAGTCTTGCTTGAAATTAAAGGGCTTTAGCTATGCCAATCTTGATTTAGGGGGCTCGTCTTCTGCATCTGACAAATCGGTAGACGAGGGACGCGGTACCCACCTCTCCTTGAATTTGACTCTTTTTATTCAGATAACATGTTCCTTATTGGTTCATCCATTATTGGGGTTCGCAATTTTAAAAATAAAATCGTTATCGTACTTTTTACTATTCTATACGGTCCAGAATATTTATTGGAAAGTTTTTTGCCTTCCTTCTTTGCCTTCCATCTTTGCCTCGTTTTTTAGGTAAACGCAATCTCCTATCTTAAAATATATGTTCCCCTTGACTTTTTGCGTTGGTTTCTTAGCTCTTGGTTTATTTTACATTTTTCCAACTCTTGCCTAACCATCTTATAAGTTTTCCTCATCTTATTTATGAACTCTTGTTTGTAATCCTCTGTGTTATTGTAATATTTCCGGGACTCAATAATCTCATCATACGGGATTCTAAAATCGCGACCAAATAGTAAATAAAAAGGGTTGTCTTTGGTTGTTTCTGAATAAGCAGTATTGATTATATTAGTTAAATAAGGTAAGAATTGAACCCAGTCGTTCCGGTTGTCTTTTGTATAAATGCTTAATACATTCGAAAATATTTTATGCCTATTTTCTATTTTACCATTAGCTTGTGGGTGATATGGGGTTGTCAGCAATTTCTCTATGTTAAGAAAATTCATTAAGTCTTTTGTTACTTTTTAAAAAAAATTGCTTCCGTTATCACTTATAACCTTATTTGGAATGCCAAATTTTAAAAATAATTTCGCTAACGCCTTACTCGTGGCGTAAGCGCCTTGATTCTTTAGTGCTTTTGCAAAAGTAAATCCGGAAAAGTGATCTATAACTGAAAGAATACAAGTATGACCCCTGTAAGAAACAGGTAAGCCTCCACTGGTTCCATATAAATCAAATGAGACACTACCAAAGGGGAATCTCGCTACCGGGACTCTTTCCAGTGGGGGGTGAGGATAGGTTGGGGGGTTTTTTCTTAAGGTTCACGCTTCGCATTTACTTATGAATTCCTTGAGTTTTGTTAATGCCGACGGCACTTAAAAATATTGTTTTAATTCATGGAAAGTTTTCGTTACTCCTAAATATCCAAATATATCCGAATGAAAATATTCAAATGCAGGTATTGTTAAGTTTTGGGGTACTACAGCTATTATTGAGGTTTGGTTTCTATTTGCCTCAGCAGTCACGATTCTGCACAGTATTTCTTCATCAAGATCATAGTAAAAATTATCTATTTCTTTACTAAGAGTTTTGAATTTATCTGATAACACATCATCATTCACAAAATAATTAATAAGTGCTAAACACATTTTGTCCTTTTTTTATTTTTTTTTATATTTTCTAAAGACAAGGGGCAATAATTATCCTTATTTTCTTTTAGTGTGTCTTTGACTTTGTTTTTCTTACATTTTTGTTTACTCTTAGTATTGATAGCGTTAATTTTGTTCTCCTTGGCTTCCGACGGCATATTTTCTGGGAATCTACTCAAAAAGTCACAAGCTGTATTTTGTTTACCTTTTAAATATTCAAATTCTTAATCTAGATCTTGGATTTTCCTAATCCATCTAGCTAGAATTCCCGTGGGGTTTTAAAAATTGCGAAGGTACTGCAGGCTTTTATGGTCTGAACGTAGTATAAATTTTCTGCCAACAAAATAGTGTCTAAATTTATCCAAGTGGTGGATTATAGATAATAACTCTAAGTTTGTGGCGGAATAACTACTTTCGCCTTTTGATAAAGTTCTACTCGAATAGCATATAACTTTTTCTATTATATTTTGTTTAGGCGTTCCCTCTAGAGGATTAGGGTTTTCTACCGGGATTATTTGCGAAAGAATAGCACCAATGCCCTTCGAACTTGCATCAGTTGTGACCACGAATTGTCCGTTTTCAAAATCAGGCAGCGATAATATTGGTTCCGAAGTGAGTGCCTTTTTGAGACGGTCTAGGGAAGTTTGAGCTTCCTGTGACCACGTAATATTTTGGGAGTTCCCTTTAGTTAATTCCGTGAGGGGTTTTGCAATTTGGGCGTAATTGTGCACGAATTTTCTGAAGTAACCAGTAAGACCTAATATTCCTCTTAACTCTTTTATAGTTCTAGGGGGTTTGAGGTTTTCGACACTTTTTTTTTTTTTGTCTGGGTCTGGGGATGTCTCTCCTTGCGTAACCACTACTCCTAAAATTATAATTTTAGGTTGAAATAAATTTAATTTTTCAGGCCGGCATTTTAGATTGCCCTCTCTGAATTTTTTGAACACGTTAGCTAATGTTGCTAAGTGTTGTTCAGCGTTTTCTCCTACGCATATGACATCATCAACAAAATGACTGATATTCTTTAATCCTCTTAAGAGATGTAATAAGGGTCTACATAGCGCGCTTGAACTTGTCTTAAGTCCAAAAGGTACTCTTAAGTATTCGTAGGAACCACATTCAGTTGTTGAAAATGCAGTTTTATAGACATCTTTTTCGGCTATTTTCACTTTGTGGTAGCCTTGGGTAAGATCCAAAGAAGTAAAAATTTTGTTTTTGCTTGAGATAGAGTCAAGGATTTCTTCTATTCTTGGTAAAGGAAATTTATCACTAACTACTTGTTTGTTCAGGGCTCTATAATCTACTACAAGTCTTAGAACACCATTCTTTTTTGGTACCAAGATCACTGGTGCAGAATACGGACTTATACTGCGGCGTATAATTTCATTTTTTTCTAATTTATGATTTTTATTCTTTATCAACTCTTTGTGCTTATACGGTACACAATATAGCTGTTTTGCTAAAGTATTACTGGTCGTCAGAATTGAGTTGTCATAAAACGGTATCAGTCCGATGTCATCTTAAGATGCGGGAAATAAATCTTTAGAGTTCCATAATAATTCGCATAATTTTGTCTTAAGTTCTAAGTTCGTAATATGATCCATATTAAATTTGTTTAAAAATTACGATATAGTTAGAGGGTATTTGTTAATTGAGGTTTTAATGCCGTTAATTAGGTTTCTTTTGGAATTTTCCCATCTATCTAAATCATTCTCCGAGATAACTTGGATTTAGATAATTTCTTAAACCACATTGGCCTGACATCACATAAAGAAATAAAAACGAGCAAAATTTGGGTTTTTATAGGCCAAATTAAGATACTGAAAAAACGAAGCGAATATTTCTAGAGGACAAACGCCTCTCTTCTTCAGCGCGAAACGAAACGATGTATCAATAAAAGCCAAAAATTAAAAGAATTAAAACAAACTACCTAACAACCATAAAAGCGAGTTATTAGCCAATATCCGCGATTTGCACAAAATCAAAAAAAAAATATGAACTGCCATCGACGGATACTAGCAAACAACTGAACAAGGAAAGGAATCAATTCATTCACTCGAAAAACAAAACGAACCAGCAATTAAATAAGTTGGAAAACTATGTCATTTGATTTCGGATTTTAATTAAGGCATTTCTTGCAGACACCCTTTGAGACCTAAGGGGTTGTTCACGTGTTTGATAAGATGATTGGGAAAGTGGTTCAAGGTTTATTTCAGGGATCACTAAAGTATCGGCTTCTCTTTTGAGAAAACCGAAATATGACTCGTTTATTCTTAAATCACCGTAATCTCTGTTTAAAGCTAGACCTAAATGTTTGAATTTATAAATTTCAACAGCTTCTCTGTAGTGCTGGACAATAACTTTATCATTCGAAATAAGACTAGCTTGATTAAACAAAATAGTATGGTCTGGTTTTTCAAAAATGTGCTCTGCAAGGGCAGAGTCAAAATTTTCTGTTTTTTTCCGCTTTTTAAGTGTATTATTAATTGAACTAGAGTGCTGAGTTAATCTATCTGTTAGTCGCTGATTAGTTCTTCGAATATACCAAAGACCACACGAACAAGGAATTCTGTAGACACCGGAGTTTTCACCTATCGGGATAGGGTCTTTTCCTTGATAAATTTGGGACCTGATAGATTTTTTGGGTCTATAATAAGTGTAAATGTTATTTTTCGTTAGATTTTTTGAAATGTGGTCTGAAATCCCTTTAATGTATGGGACACCAAGATAAACTGAATTTTTCCTTTGATTTGTGTTTTCTGTGGAACTATCTGATAATCTTTTAATGCGTTTTGCAATTACAGAATTTATTAAACTAATTGGATAACCATTCCCAAATAAAATATCTCTAAGGTGTTTGAGTTCTAAATCCAAGAAACGTGTTGAACAAACTTTCAATGCTCTATCAACTAGAGAAGTGACAACTCCTCTTTTCACAGCAGGAGAATGATTGGAGGAATAACTTAAGTAACGGTCATTATGTGTGGGTTTTCTATATACACTAAACTCGAAACATGAATCATTTCGGTGCACCAGAACATCTAAGAAAGGAAGACGCCTCTCTATCTCTGATTCCTGAGTAAATTTCAGTTTTGGATCCAAGGAGTTGAGCAAGTGAAGAAAAGAACCCAGAGACTCGTCACCCTGCTCCCATAAATAAAAAATGTCATCTTTAAAATGAACCCAAAACTCAGGCCTACAAGAACTTTGCAAAATAGCCCTTTCTTCAAGGTCTTCCATGAAGATATCAGCCTGTTTTGGAGAAAGGGGGGCACCCATGGAGAGCCCATATTTCTGTCTATAAAAAATTCCTCTATAATGGAAGTAAAAAGAAGTTCTGTTACAAAGGGCGGTAAGTGAAAGAAGTTTATGATTTGAAAGAGTAGATTTTTCTGATATAGATGGTTTAGAATTAAGTTTGTGCTCCAAAAACATTTCGGCCTTTTGAGGATCACAATTGGCATACATTGAATCTGCATCAAAACTGACACTTATTGTATTTTGTTTAACCAAAACTTGCTTTACCTTGGAAACAAAATCAGCGGAATTTTTAATATAGGATTTTTGAGCCTGAATTAGTGCGCGAAATATCACTGATAAGAATTTTCCTATTTTTGCTGTAGGAGAATTAAAAGAAGAAACAATGGGTCGAAGTGGATTACCGGGCTTATGAACTTTAGGAAGACCATAAAAGCGAGGGGACGTGCAACCGCGTGGGTAAAACCGCGTGGGTTAGGTAGTTGGTTTTAATTCTTTTAATTTTTGGCTTTTATTGATACATCGTTTCGTTTCGCGCTGAAGAAGAGAGGCGTTTGTCCTCTCGAAATATTCGCTTCGTTTTTTCAGTATCTTCATTTGGCCTATAAAAACCCCATTTTTGCTCGTTTTTCTTTCTTTAACTTGGATTTAAACTAGACAAGTTCCTTTTTTTATTGTAATTGTATCATTTTCGTGATTATTAGTTACCCAAATAACACCTTCTCCTTTGTCGTAAGATATAATTTGTTCTTCGTATAACAGATTTTCAGGAATTTCATTTGACGGGATCGCGAGCCATATTTCAGATTTGCTATCCACTGGTTCAATCATCTGTGATATTTGAATTCTTTGCATCGTTTTGGGAGGGACTTTTGTTTTCCGTATTGCGAATCCATAATATTTTTCTTTGTTTTTATTGTCTTTTAAATTTAGACTGGCGCTATCCGCCAATAACATTGGCTGCGCCTGAACCGCATTGGGGTTCCCTACTTTTTTCCATAATTCCACTATTTCCTTGATTTCATTCGACCTATATCGTCGCATATCTCCTATTTTTGTTTTTGCAGATTCAACCCACTTATCATTTAAATTTACTTCATTTCTGCAATGTCTCCCAGAATAACTAACAAATTTCTGATTATGCCATGTCCTCTTTGTAGCGAGACATGAGGTTCAAAAGATTGCGATATTATACCGCCAGAAATTGTGTTTACTGTTACATCCTCTTCGTAACCTCTGTTACAATTTCTTAAGGTAGAAATTACTTCCCCTACTTTAGCCGGGTAGACAAGCCTTTCGTTCGCTACATCTAATAGTACTCTATTAGACCTTACAAAATTTGCACCGATGATGGCTTCATACGAAAAATTGTTGCATATTTTAAAGTTTGTCTGAAAAATTATATTATCCCTTTTTATGTCTAGGCGAATTGAACCTTTTGAATCCAATTTATGCCCTGTCATGCTAGTTAAATTGGGATTATTAAAATTCCTCTGTCGTCCAATATGCGGAGCAACATATTAAATACGCATGAGTTTATGATATTAACCTTGGCACAAGAGTCAATTAAAGCCTTAAAGTAAACATTTGCCACACAATAATCATTAAATATAGGTAACTTATTATTCTATCACTAAAGGACAGTACTATTATTGGGTTGGACCTATAAAATATTTTGGGCCCCTTCTGGGTCCAATTTATTCTTCTGAGGGGCCTTCCCTAAGGATTTATTTCATACGTCGGTGTCTGCAATAGAGATTCAGATATGTCCATGGAATCTCTAGCTAATTGATTTACATTTGTTTGTCGATTTTGCCATGTATTATTACGATAGTTTAGATTTCTTACGCCAGTGCCGGGTGCTGGCGTCAACTGCAAATGCCGTTGGCTTGAAAAAATTGCATATCCTATCGGCAAATTTTCGGGATTTCTATATACCATTCTTGCACCATATTGGTTTTGACGAGTATTTGGGTTTTCGAATCGATAATTATTTTGTCTATTGGGGGGAAGATTGTACAAATTTGGTTGGTACGCATTGTGAGGTACTGGTGTTTGCAATCTTCCCTGCCTATAACCTTGGGCACCATTGACGGTAAAATTTGTTTCCCCGAACAAATGGTTGCCATAATTTTGCGTATTACCGATGGCAGTCCTTGGTGCCGTTGTGTCCCTAATCCTAAAGCGGTACTCTCTCGCGATATGCCCAGGTCCATTACAGTTATAGCATCTTACAATTGTGGATCTATTGCAATAATTGACTGGTTTAATGGGCTGAAAACGTAGTGTTTTCTTCCTATTGGGTTCTTGCGTTCTATTTCTTTGTGGCACTTGGGACTTATCCCTTTAAAAGAAATTTGGAGAAGCTTGATTGCCCTTGAAGGTCAGGCTTGCGTTTGATTTGCCTAGGCTATTTATTTTTGTTTTACTGTGATTTGCCACGATCGTATCAATTTCGATCATTCGTCCCACCTCCTGATCTGCAAAGTCCAACATTTGGATGTTTTTGGATATTACCATTCTATATAATTTTGGGGGTAGCCCTTGCAAAAAGGCTTTTCATACAATTCTCCTGAACCTTTTCCAAATTTCGCTTCTACTGAAATCCATATATTGTGACAATATTCTCTTATATTCTGTGTATCGTCAAAGCATACCATTCGTGTTTTAATTTATTAGTTGAACTAGTTTCGATTAATCTATCTTTGGATGCCATTAACAATTTTTCTATTATATTTATCGGCAAGCTGTCATCATCTCCTATACTATTTTCAATATGCTTTAGGAAGGTTAAGGCCTGCCCTCTTAATCTAAGCAGGACCCTACCGACTACCGTTTCTAGCTCTGTTTTTGTTAATTCCGTAAACTGGGCCAATTGGATATTAAATTTGTCGATATCTGTTTGTCCATCATATTGCGGAATAGATTTTGTTATTTCTACATTTTTCGCGACCAACTTTTGCGCAATTAATAGTTCGCTTAATTCTTCTGACATTTTTGCGTTTGAATTAAATAAAATTTTTTTTTTTTTTTTTTTTTTTTTTTTTTCTTTGCTTAACCTATTTTGGGGGAGGCTATTATCTCATATGAGATATTTTAAAGGGTTTTCCTATAATAACTTAGCGGTTATAGGCCTAATCGCTTTTTCTTATAAGTCTGTATCTATCCGAAGATTTAAATTTAAATTACGAAGTTTGTAGCATAACTAGTTCGCACATTATCCTCCAAGTTTACGACCGCGGCAAATGTAATGTTTAGGGTATTACTCTGTATACCGATCGCGCCAACTGCGCCGTTGAGGTTTAAGGCTGTGAACTTGCACCTTATAAGTTTTCCGATCGCGCCACTTTAAGTTTTCCTAACGCTAAGGATTGTGTCAATTGTGCCATCGAGGACTACGCCACAGCAATGGGGAATAAGGTAAATAGGTGACCACGCTACTCTCAACATGTAAACTATACTCTCACACATACTCTCTCACACGTAAACTATTTTTGGAGTTTGTGTCATAACTTGAAATTTTCCGTTATACAGAGAGAATAACGGGATTTCCAGAGTTCATATTAGGGGTTACTTGTTCTTATTTCGAGTAATACTAAAGCGTGTTGTAAATACAAAAAAAAATTTGAAAATTGAAAAGACGTGGGTATCAGATCAGATCAGAATTTGAGGTTTTCTGGCATAACCAGCAACACTTTAAGCGTCCTGAAGTACTGGTTCTGCCTGCCTACCAGTGGGTAAAGGCAGGCACACCTAGCAGCCCCCACCCCTGGGGTTTAAGAGGGGACTCATCAGGTGAGACCTATACCAATTTTAACTTGTAATTTAACTACAGTAACCAATCCTTGGGTTTATGCCACTGCTACTGTCGATGCTTGATGTTTTTGCTGATTGCTTTCTATTCTTCAAATTTCACAATCCCCTGCTTTGGTATTTGAAATTTGTTACTTGATTGTGGACTATATCCTGCCTTATACCCAAACTGTCTTATACCACTGCTTATTCTGTTTCTGTTTTGTTGTTTACTTCAGATAAGTAATGAAAAGTCAACTCAAGCCACCTCGTGAACTAAGGTCTGACAGCTTAATCCAATTCTCTGGATCAGAATCTGTTTCAGAGCAACTACTCATGCTCACTAACCACATAAATAGCATAAAAATCAAACATACAATGCTAGCAGATTCACTACAACCTGACAACCTTAAATCTTCAGTGAAAGGGTTACTTGATGACCTTATATTGGCTAAGATCTCTTCCCAGGTAGATGAGGCAGTGGTTAAAATGAAAGAGGAACAGACATTCATGCAACATAATGTCACTATCTCTTCAGATAAGCTGGATGCAATCAAGCACGAGGTGTATGCTGGCCTCGACCTAGATATTAGTAATCTAGTGGATAAGACTCTTGAAAGCTATAACAGACGAATATTTTCTGTTGAATCTTCATTGGCTACTTTAGAGTCATCCATGATAGACCTTAAAAACTCTTTCCAGCCTATCCAGTCCAACCTGGCAAGATTAAATGACCGTTTTGAACAGCAGGCTTTGAGCAACCAAATTATTTTCTTTGGGGTGAAAGAGGAGACCTCCATTGAAAACACTGAAAGTCAATTCTTGTCACTATGTGCTGGGAAATTTCCTGGCATACCAATTATTCAGTCTGATGTTGTATCAGCCAAAAAAATTGGCAAACCATCTGCAAAACCCAGACCCATAGTTGTTGAATTTTGCAACTTACGAGTTCGTCAACTGCTTCTCAGACAAAAGATGGATTTGAAAGGATCAGGGATTCTATTTTCTGAGACGCTTACAAAACCACTCTTACAACTTCTTTCGTATGCCAAGTCAAAGCTTGGCTTACGTAATTTTTGGTCCAGTAAAGGTGATATCCTGTATAAAACCCAATGTGGAAGATTGGTTAAGTTTAATAATCAGAATGAAATTGATTTATGTGCTGCAAATGCAGAAAATTTAAAGTGATGGATTTAGATTTATTTTCTTATAATATATTGCAATGTTTCTGTAGGGATTTACTTGCTGTTCTTAAAATATTCCTCTATTATTCTTTACTGTCATCACATAATTTTGACTGGTACCATATTTCACTTTGTGCCAATAGTTTGGATGATATGTCCCTTCCCACTATTGTTTCTAAATGTTTGTTTGTGATTCTGTCTCCTTCATGTTGTCTGATTTACATTATATTCTTGTTGTGTCATTATACTTGTAACCCCCATAATATCAACTGGTCACACATTATAGTTTGCGCTAATACTTATAATAATATGTGCCTTCCCACTGATTTTTCTTTATGTTTGTTATGATCTTTTCACCATCATGTGGCTTGGCTTCTATAATATTTTTTTCATGTCAGCACACTTGCAGCTCATATAATTTTCAATGGTCCCATATTGCATTTTGGGCAAATATTATGAATCATATATGTTATCACACTGTTATTTATTTATTTTTTTTATGTTTGTTTGTGATCCTATCACCTTTATGGAAGCTGATTTCTTTCATATTTTTGTCATTTCAGCATAATTGCAGCTCATATAATCTTGACTGGTTCCACATTATACTAGGGGCCAATATTTTGATGAATATGTGCCATGCCACTATTATTTCCTTATCTGGGTTTGTGATCCTATCGCCTTCCTGTAACCTGAATTCTATCATATTTTTCTCATGTCAGCACACATGCAACTCGTATAATTTTGACTGGTCCCATATTATATTTTTGGTCAATATTTTGATTAATATATACCATCTCATTGATATTTCTTTATCTTATTTTTTGATGCTATCACCCTTGTGTACCCTGAATTCTATCATATTTTTGTCATGTCAGTATATATGCAGCTCTCATAATTTCTTACTACCCATAGTATACTTTGGGCTAGTATTTGGAATAATATGTGTCATTCCATTGATATTCATTTATATTTGTCTGTGATCGAATAAAATGAGTCATTCTACTGATATCTCTTTATGCTTTTTGTGATCCTCTCACCTTCATGTAGCCTAACTTCTATTATTTTTTTGTCAGTCCAGCACACTTGCAGCTCATGTAATAGCAACTGGTGTCACATTATACTTTGGTCCAATACTTTGGATAATTTGTGCCATCCCACTTATATTTCTATGTGTACATTTATTATGTGTGATAATTATGGGTGATTTCTCATTTCTTTTGAATTCTTCTATTCTTAATTCGGTTATATTTGATCAACCAATTAGGGCTGGTAAACAAGAGACTCACACGCTTGACCGTCTCCTTGAATCTATGGTTAATTCTAGCTGTAATTATCACACTACCATTGATTATTGTGATAAAAGTATACCCTCACTGTCTTTAAATAGTAGCTTTAATGTATTTTGTTTGAATGTGCTTGGGATAAGAGATAAGTGGGATAGTCTGAAATCGTATTTGTGGTCTGATAATTCTTCCCTTTTGATGTAATAGGTTTAACAGAAACATGGTTATCTGATGGTGAAAATTTCACAGCCTATGATTTGCATGGTTGTGTTGCTGTCCATATCCCCAGAATGGCAACAAAGTGCTCAGGGGGTATTTCTTTATTTATAAAGTCTTATATTGAGTTTAGAAGAAGGTCTGACCTTCAAACCTTGTTTACATCAGTAGTGTCAAATAGTAGGACAGTTTATTCTCTTGTTATTGATCTGAAAAGCCAGTTTGCATGTGAAACTGTTTGTTTGTTTTATAAGCCCCCTCCTTTTCCAACGCATCTATTCTGTGATTTGCTTGATCAACTTTCTTGTGTGGGGTCTTTCTCTAAAAAGCGTATTTGTGTTTTGGGAGATTTTAATTGTAATATGTTAAATATTGGATCAAGTGATGAATGTGACCATCTCTTTGATGTGCTTTCTTCTGCTGGTCTACTTCCTTCAATTTTTTTTTCCTTCTCGTGTTGACCCTACTAGAAATTCTGCCACTTTAAAAGACAAGATTTTCATTTCTCATTCTTCTAATTTGAAGTTTACTTTTGGTCTTGTTTTCACTGAACTTTCTGATCACTTCCCTATTTATGTTTCACTTTTTGTGCCTCAAACTGAGATTGCTGTGGATGAGCAGGTTGAGTCTTCTTTTAGAACTACCACAGATAAAGAAATTTCTAATTTAATACATTGTGTTCAGAGTAATGATTGGTCTAGCGTTCTTAAAGCTAATGATGTTGATTATGCAACGAATTTATTTTTGTGTCGTATGGGAGCTCTGTTGGATAAGCATTTTCCTCTTAGAAAGAGACCAAGGAATTCCATACCTAAATGTCCATGGATGTCTAGAGGTCTGATCAATGCTACGCATATGAAGGCGTCTCTGTTCAAGGCTGCATGTAAAAGTAAGACACAAGATGATCTTTTAAAGAATAAACTTTATTAAAATGTACTTACTTCTTTACTACGTACAGCCAATAACCTCACGTCGAATTGATGAGTGTAAGGGAAGTTTGCGAAAGGTTTGGACTGCAGTTAATGAGGCTCTTTCCCGCAAGAAACTTAAACAGTCCTCTCCATGTCGCTACGGGAAAGCTGATGGATCTTTCATGGACAAAAATTCTTCAGCAAGTGCCTTCAATTTGTATTCCACCTCACTTCCTTTAGTTCCTAATCCATCCTACAGCAGAGTAAGTAGTTTTCCCTTAGCAGAAAAGTCATTTTTCCTTTTCCCATGCAGTGATACCGAAATTTCTAACATTATTTCTCAGCTTTCAAGTTGCTGTTCAGTTGATGGTTTTGGTTTGAGCTGTAATTTTCTTTAAAAAATTGGTCAGTTTGTTTCTAACCCCATCTCACACATAACTAACCTCTCTCTTTCTTCTGGTGTTTTTCCTCATTTATTTAAGGTTGCTAATGCTGTACCTTTGTTTAAAAAATGTGATTCATCTCTAATTTCAAACTATAGACCTATTTCTCTCCTTCCTGTAATCTCTAAGGTTGTTGAAAAAGTAGTGTATTGTAGACTCTCTTCATTTGTATTTAGTACTAATACGACTGCAGGTACTTCTTTCATAACTAGCCGTCAGTACCGTTTTCGTCGCAGTTTTTCTACCTTGCTTTCACTTGCAGATGCAACATAGTTTGTGCACGTTAACCTTGACAAGGGCTTTAGCGTTATGGGTCTATTTCTTGACTTTTCAAAGGCATTTGATATGGTCGTACACTCTGTTCTTTTGTCTAAATTATCTTCATTTGGAGTGCATGGAGTCCCACTTGAATGGTTTAGATCTTACCTCTCAGGGAGATCTCAGTATGTTTCGGTTAATAGTACTTCTTCCTCTTCCTTGCCTACTGTGAAAGGTGTCCCACAGGGCTCTGTGCTTGGACCACTTTTGTTTTTAATTTATATTAATGATCTTGTTGATGGTCTTCATACCCTTGTGCACCCTATTATTTTTGCTGATGACAGTAACTTTTTATTTCTGCAGTGGACCTGCCATCTGCCACTTCCCTAGCTCAAGGTCTTCTTGATAAAGTAAAAGATTGGTGCTGGTCAAATGGTATGACTCTCAACAGCTAAAAAAGTGCCAACGTACACTTTAGAACTCCTTATCGTATGAGAGACGCAAGGGAACCAACCATACTGACTTATGGGAATGATATTATACCGCAAGCTAATATAGTAAAATTTCTTGGTGTGTATCTTGACTGTTTTCTTTCTTTTAAACCCCATATAACTCATACCCGTTCCTTTGTCCTCCGCCAATCTTCAATGTTATACAGGGTTAACTCATTTCTTTCCCCAGATGTTATGCTTTCTCTTTATTATGCTTTTATATTTCCTTACCTTTCTTATTGCTGTTCTGTCTGGGGTAGTACTAATAAATCTCTTCTCTGCTCTCTTCAAAGAGCCCAAAATAGGGCAGTGAAGGCTACTTTTCTTCTACCTCGTTTTTACCCTTCCTCTGATCTTTATAATGATACTGGACTAGCTCCGCTGGATCGTATTGTGGGTAAAAGTTACCTTTATTTAGCGCATTCTGCTTTTCTAGGTACACTTCCACCATCTCTGCAGCAGTTTTTCTTTCTGTCAGGCTCAGGTAGGTACTGTTCTTTTTTACGTAGCTCTTATCACAGGTTCATTTTACCTAAGCGATCATCGACGGACGGTCAGAGGTCTCCTGTTTTTCAATCTATTTTACTACGGAACTCCATCCTTCCTGATGTCCCTCTATCTCTTTCTGCAAAGGTAGTTTCTCACTGGGTAATTCCAGTATAGTATTTTTTCCCTTTTTTTCTTCTTTTTTTTGCATTCCTTCCACATTTATATATATTTTTTTTCATTCAATATATTTCTCTGATTTTTTTTTTTTTTTTTTTTTTTTTCATATATATATATTTAATCCTAATTTCCAATCTCTTCTTCGTTTATATATTTTTTTTCAATAATTTGTGAAGATTCCTGTTAATTCTCCTATTTTCATAAATGTCTCTTATCCATTTTTTTTTTTTTTTTTTTTTATGTGCTTTATAATAGTGTCTTATTTGTTTTGTTGGCCCTTTACAAGCTGAGCTTTATGGGCGTGTATAAATTTTAAGTTTGTAATTGTTTTGTTTTTAGTATTAATAAATTGATTGATTGATTGATTGATTGACAAAAGTGTAACCTCTTTCCCTTGAAAAATCAGGGTGTTCCAGCTGAAAAATCAAAAAATAAGGCTGCTGGAAATCTACATTTTTTTAACTCTCTTATTCAAACATGGAATGCATCATAGGAGTTGCTTTTAAGGAATTTGTAATTGTTGCTACAGATGCAACTTCTGTATCCAGTATTATTGTCCAGAAACATAGTAAGTTTTGTTAGCCAAAGATTAAAACCATGTTTCATGGCTTGTTTTTTTTTGCGTTCTCTGACTTCACCTAACACACTGCTGCTAAATAAGTATATTCATCTATGTTGGGTTATATCTAAGGACTTTAGGGCTACCAAAAGCTAAGACAGGTGAGGACCTGTTTTCTGTGCAAATTTCTAAGCCCTGGCAATAGCCTAAGGAAGATTAGCCTAAAAATAGGAGCTTGAAAACACCTTCACAGGGTATTATTTAGACCATGAATTCATTCCAGAAAACTTTTGTACTTAGTATAGGGCTATGTCTAGACTTTAGTAAGGTAATGCTAAGACACAATTGCAAAAGATCTTACTTTTGGCAAATGAAATGGTGTCATTCTTATTGGAGATCTTTAAAGAGAGAAAATAGAAGTAGTAGCATTAGTTGATTTCTTACTTTATGTTTTTTTAATACAATTGTTTTTGCCTAGACAATGCACACTTCCCCTCCTAATGGTCTCATATATAGCCCTTTGGTATGTAAAAGCTAAAACAGTAGAGCAATAGATAACATGATCACATTTAAAACCATTGATTTATGGACAAATTTTTAAAGAGTAAAAATAGAGTAACAAAGTTCCTTTGTTTAAATTGTCAAGAGGCTGAGTCAAATGTTACCAAAATTTATAAGTCCAAAGTTGCCCAAAAAGGTTTTGGAAACCAAGCTTCTTAATCCTTGGCATCCACTTCGGTAAAATTCTACTTTAGCTACTTTTGGCTATCTTGGGAAGGGGTTAGGTTAGGACAATGAGACTTTCAGGGATGGGTCTACAGGCTAAAGTATGTCCCGGGAAGGTATTTTGAAGTACCTACCTCCACTCCTTCTCCCTCTAGAGGGTCATGAAATTTGCCTACATGACAGGTCTATACCCATTGAAATTTTGACAAAACAACATTTTACCCTAATTTTCAGTTATCAGTTTCTTTTTCTCTGGCTTTAGCTCTGAAAATGCAATTTCAGTTATTTGAGCAGAATTTTAAGACATATAAATAGTTTATTTTCAAAATTTAGGAAATATATTTGCATATCTTTAAAACCTTATAAATTGGGATTGAGCAAAGTTGTGAAGCTGAAAACAATTTTATTGTACTTCATTTAAGCAGAAGATCTATTTTGCAAGGTTTCACTTCTATACCTCACATATTTTTAAAGGTCATCAAAGGTCAGGACCCTCTAGAGGGAGAAGGAGTGGAGGTGAGTACTTCAAAATATCTTCCCAGGACATACTTTAGCCTGTAGACCCATCCCTGAAAGTTTCATTTTCTTAACCTAACCCCTTTCCAAGATAGTCAAAAGTAACTAAAGTAGAATTTTACCTCCACTTCTTCTATACATCCTGAAAAATCACAACTTTTCAAAAGAGTATAAAGTTCAGTCTTCACACAAACCCCAGCAGAAAAACATGCTCAATTCACTCCTTCAGATTTATTATTAAGACTTTGATGGTTCAGATCTCATTGTTCAAAATTTGTGCTCTAGAAAGGCACTTCATTGATGGGCATTCAAATATAATGTTATGAAAACTTAACTTAGTGCTTGTAGGACTAATCATATATCTGTTTACTTGTCATATAACTTGTAAAAGAAATATTAATTTACCAATGATACTTTGTCATCCCCTATGCCTATGATAAGCACAGTTCTGCAAGGTAGTTGTCTTGCCCGTGGTTCACACAGATTTGTTTGTTCTTGTTTTTTTCATGCAAAATGGCTTGTACATAACAAGTGCAGCAAAAATGCAGAACTGTTCATATTGCCTTTTGCATTTAGCATAAGTCTGTAATTCAAAAATTTGTCAACATTGCATTGGTCCACATCACCAACATAAATACTCTGGTTAAGAGAACAGACATTAAGAAATATTATAAAGAAGTGAAGGAAATATTAATTTACCAGATACCAAAACTATAAAGATAGGTGCTTAGTTAATGCAGGTTTAGGGATGCTGGTAAACAGAAAGAGGGTGGTAAGGGCCCTCTTGGAACAAGAAGATATTAAAAACTTGGTGACAGGACTATGCTCTACACTAAAGGGGGAGCTAATCTTCACCTTTACATCAACTTACCAAAAAATTTAGCAACTATTTAAGGAATAGTAATCAACAATCAAATTTGTATTGTAAGTAAGCTATCAAATTAGCTAAGCTAGACTTGTCTAGAAAATTTTTCCTTCTAACCTCTTAGGCCAGTTTTCTCTGAAACTTTTCCCCAAGCTTTAGTCAACAAATGGCACTTACAGTGGTCTGAATACTTTTTATCATAAATAATTGGTCTGCATCTTACTGCTAAGATAAGTTTCTCAGTAATTTCCATTTTTAAAATTTTGAAACTTCTTTTTTTGCTGGAGAAGTTGAAATATTTTAATGCATGTGTTAATCCATTGTAATGCAGAAATGGGCATCAGACAGCAGATAGAGGAACTTGACAGGTCATGTAAAATGTGCATTTTTGCATGAAATTGCATCTGTGTAAACCTAGAGTAAGGCTAGTACTCTTCTGAAGATAATTTCTTAAACCACATTGCCCTGCCATAATGTAAGAAAAGGAAATGATCAAAAATTGGGTTTTTAAGGCCAAACAAGAATACTGAATAAACAAACAATGTGAATATTTCAAGAGGACAGCCACCTCTCTTCTTCAGAACAAAACAAAATAATAGGTTATATTCAAGGAAAGTGCCAAAGAAAAAACCAACAAAACAAACATGGAAAGTCAATATAAACCAATGAAATGTTTTTGGCCTTAAAAAATCCCATTATTGATTGTTTCTTTTTCTTACATCACTCTTTTGCCTTTTTATCAATGATTTCCCATATGTTCAAAAACATTGACCAAAAAAAATGTTCATAAATACAAATGACAGGAAACTATACAGTTCAGTTATGAATAAGCATGAGATTTTGTTATGTCAAGAAGATTTTAATGCTCTGCATATGTGGTGTACCACAAAATTTGGGAGGGGGATAACATTGACAGAACAGCCACCATGATGGTTGGAAAGAGCATAAAATAAGGAATTTTATGTTACTGCTTTTTTTAGCATGTTTCCATCAGCCCATTGACTAAATATTTACCCAGAAAAGTAATGAAATTCTTACTTTATAATATGCAGGGTGTTTCTATTCATTACACTATCATGTTTCCTTCCCTTAATATCCTCATTTTAAACAATATTTTATCTAATGGTTTCATTGACATCACTTATACTTACTGGTGTTTATATAACACAAATTCAGCAAACCCATTTAATCAAAGAATACTGGATACATCACAATACAATAATCAACAAAGAAATATATTATCCAAGACTATATATGGAACAATCAGGAGAGGGGGGGTGTGGTATTGTCAGGCTAACAACTATTACATTGAAAAGGAGGCTAGAGCAAGGGATATAATAGGCTACTTATTTATTCAAGTTCTATCCATTGTCATGAGATGTTATTACCTTAATTGCAGCTAGGAGCAATCTAAGGATTTCTCCTTGTAGAGCTCTGGAATGATGATTAATTGTATGCAAGAATCAAGTTATATGTTATGGGCTGCTTTTTTTTAAATTTCAGAAAAAACAGTGGTGAATTTGCTGCTCTGTTGGTTGCAGCTCTAGACAGTCAGTCAATAGGTAGGTAGTGTATTTCAAAAGCCCAAGGACCATATACACAACAAGGAGATCCCTTATAAAACAAACTACAAAATGGTAAATACCTAATCTGCAAACCAAATTTCTCAATCATTTAATTTTTTTTTTCTAAACATTTATCTATAAACACACCAACTAGACTTCTTGTGGTTGGGCTACCACTTTGCAGAATACCAAGAAGCAGCAAGTCAATCTCATGTAAATATTTTCCCCATGAATCAAAAAGCACCAGGCACTTTGAAGGAAAAGGGTCCAAGTCTTTATCCTCATCTTTACAAAGAGGACAAGCATAGGCTACTACTGCTCTTCAGGAACCACTCTTTTTTATTAAACACCTTTTATATGCTATTGTTCAAAGTAGCCAGTCCACCTCTTACAAGTTCTTCCCTGCAATCAGTGTCCTTCAACTGTCCCCTCTAGTGAAATCTTAGTTAGGCTAAAGGGATCCATTCTCCTGGCATGCCCAAACTTGCCCCCCCCCCTAATGGCCAGATGTAGCCTTAGACTTGCCTGTTTTCTTTCTAAAATTTCATCTATAAACACACCAACTGGAGTTACTGTGGTTGGGTTACTACTTTGTAGAATACCAAGAAGCAGCAAATCAATCCCATTTAAATATTTTCCCCTTAAAAAAAGAGCACCAGGCACTTTGAAAGAAAAGGGTCCAAGTCTTTATCCTTATCTTTACTAAAGGGACAAGCATACTGCCCTTCAGGAACCACTCTGTTATCTAACACCTTTTACATGCTATTGGTCAAAGTTGCCAGTCCACCTCTTACATGGTCTTCTCTGCAATCAGTATCCTTCAACTGTCCCCTCTAGTGAAATCTTAGTTAGGCTAAGGGGATCCATTCTCCTGGCTTGCTCAAACCAGTGCATCTGCTGTTGTTTAATTCTGCATATGATTGTGTCTGGTGATTAGTCTTCTTCTAAATTCTTTATTTGTGACATGGTCAGTATATACAATCTTTGCTGTCTGACAAGAGCATCCCATGTGGCCTCCAATTAAACTGCATTCACCCATCCCTCCCCCCATCATTCCCAGATGTAGCCTCAGGCTTGCCTATTTATGAAAGTGTGGAAATTTTGTTGCTTTTTCTTTCAAATTAAATTTTAACAAATGTGTTTCTTTTTCAAATGAAATTAAAGAGTAACATCAAAACTTAAAACAAACAGAAATTATTCTTGATGAAAAAAAGACTGCCCCTTCTTTTTTATGCTAAAATTTTACACTGCTGTGCAGAAAGTATTTATGAGTGATGTAAATATAGTTCAGTAGCTAATTGCAAGGGAGAGATTTACAAGTACTACCAGGAGCTTTTTTTTTTGCCAAAATTTAAGTTGTGATGTATCTCACTTTCTTGTTTATATACAATGTTAAATGGCTTATTGTTTCACAGGAGCATTGCATTCCTACTGGCTTCTAATTCCTATAAATATAAAAACTGTCATGTAATAATAGAAATGATGAGTTATTTTAGAATCAGCATAAATAACAGATTTTGTTGTTGTGCATATTGGAATCAAAACTTAGTTTTTTAGACTTTTGGTTTCTATTCATAAGTGTAAGTTTTTACTTACAGTTGAGCTGTTACTATGAGGTGGTTAATATGAGTCACTCTGAATTGTAATGGAGACTGCTACCATGTCCATCAATCCTGAATTTTTACATTCAAGTTTAATACCTGTACAACAATGCCTCAAGAATTACAATCATCTCTGAAAAACTACACCCTTCCAAATATTTATTAGGAGGGGAGGGTTTTAAAATATCCAAAATTTATTATAGCATGACCTCTTCCATAGTTTTTAAAATGGGTTGTTCAAACAAATCTTTTTCACAGGGATGTTCCCATGGATACTGGCAGGGGGGGGGGGCCAGGTGAGTAATACCCTAGTAAACAAGAAAACATGAAAAAATGTATACAAGTAGGGAAATAAAATATATTCACATTTAAATCTTGGCAAAGAAAGTTCCTGGGAGCACTTGATCTCCCCCCTCCAGAAAATTTCCTGGTAGTGTTCATGATCCCTCCCCCACCTCTCAAACTTTGTGCTAGTAAGAATATGAATATAAAGTTTTATGTTCTACAGAACATAAAATGAAGAGCTTTTCTGCAATAAATGAAGAGCTTTTACACCACAGCAGCCATATTAGAGGCTCAATAAAAAAAATCATGGGAATGAAGAAAGATTAGAATTTTATTACAAGAACCCACAAAAAAAATGTATACAAGCAGGGAAATGAAATACATTCACATCTAAATCTTGCCGAAGAAAGCTCCTGGAAGCACTGCCCCCCCCCCCCTCAACACAATTTCCTGGTAATGTTGTATGTTCTGTAGAACCTAAAATGAAAAGATTTTCTGCAATAAATGAAGAGAGATTAGAAGTTTATCCCCCTTCCCCTTAAACCAAGCTCTAAAATAAATGTCTGTATTTAAGTTCTTTACTGTGTGACATTGTTGCATTTGAAATTTTAGTTCTGAAATAAATATAGATTTTCAACAATTTTAAATTGGTTGGGTATGTCAAAATTTTCACTTTGTAATGTTTTGACCCTCTTTTAACCAAAATTGTTGTTTTGCACTATAAAATGGCAGATTATAGAACCATTGATGTGATTTGATTATCCTGGGAGAAAACAAAATCCCAAATTTTGGCAGATAAGAGCTCAGGGTTTTTTAATGTGCTGAATTTGGTGGTTTAACTCTCATCATGATTACTCAGCCTGTTGGGACTGCTTTAATGTTAGTTTTTGAAAATCATGTCTGTAACTTTTGGTAGGTAACGTTAGATTTAATGAATATTATATATTTATAGTCATGATAAAAATCCTATTCTTTAGATGTATGTATTGTTATCAAAATTCCTTTCTTTAGAGTTTGGTTACTATTAGTACAAGTTGCTCCTTAATTACAGTTTGTTACCAGAAACTGTTTGTTTGTCAGTTTGAACCAATGAGGAATAAATTGGAGCCCCAAAAAACAGGAAGATTTTGCAGGTAGCCTTGGTTATATCCAAACATTAAGCAGGGGAGGGAGCTGAAATCCAGTTAAATAATGAGTAACTCTGAACATCCACCAAATAGAAATTTTCTGCATGTATTAAAGTAATGATTTTTTAAATTGTAATGTTTCTTTTAGAGTTGGAGATAAACTCCACTATTAGTCTTATCTCCACTCTTCTATTTTTAATACTTGGAAGATTACACAGAAGACTTGACATTGTCAAAAATTTGTTTCCTTGGTTTTGATGAGTGTAGTTTTCAGTTTCTGAACAGCACAAATTTATCTAAAGTCATCAATATACAATAAAATTCATGGATTAATTTTATTGTGAATGCCTTTGCAACAATTAGGGAATGCTAGCAGTGATGCAATTATTTTTTTTACATTTCATGGCACTATGCAATTATTTTTAGTTATTTAGACCATATCATCTTGAGACTAGCTCCGTTTTTATGTATATTTGTTCTGGTATTGTGATGAAGGAAATTAATCATGAATTTAATAAGCAAAAGGTTGTGATGTAATTACTTGCCAAAGTAGGGAAGGTGCACTCAAAAACTCTTAAGATGATGAAGCCAGTTTGCTGGGATTGGCTTATAATCTAGGCTATATCCAAACTTTACATTTTTGTTGTACAAATTTTATCTAAAGTCATCAAAGGTTGTGGTTAGTGCCCTTTAGAAGGTATAGATGTAGCTTCTTTGAAGCCTTTGTCTGGGATATAGTTAAGCTCTGAATCCAGTCCTGAAAATTACGTTCACCTAATTGAACTACTCTCCAAGGTAGAAGAAAGCATATTACTAAAAGTCCACCTAAAAAAACAACTATAAACCAATATAAAATCTGGACCATACATTGGTAATTTCCAAAATGAGTTTTTACATTTCATTAAATAAACTATATCAAACATTTTAGGGATTTGTTTTATAACAGATGTGCCTCCTGGAAATGCTGTTCTTTGTTCCTGAGAAAAAGTTGATGAAATTTTGAAAGTAAAGAATAACATCAACAAATAAGTAAATTCAAAAGGAGCTTTTAAAAACTGTTGTTCTTTTCAGTGGTAAGTACAACACTAATGAGACAGTGGCTGGGGAATTGGAAGGCTGCAAGGGTCCATCACTTTAGTTTTCTTATATATACTAAATTTATCTGAGAGAGCCTTATAACTTGTAAGGGATCTCCTGGTATACCAATTAGGACCATTTTCTTTTTCGTTATTTTTCATCAAATTATAATCTAGAAGGAAATTTATTTGTTTTTGAGGGGAATTTTTTTCTTTTTTCTATTTTTTTTTATAGAAAATCTTATATAGCCTAATGTTCTGCAGCTTTCAGATCTTTTGTTTTCGTTAGAGACTGGACATTGTTTGATAATATCTTCATTTCACCTATTTAGCACTGATATTAATTAATAATGTCATGAATTTCTGTAGGGTTTATTTCCATTTTGAATGGAGTGTTTATTAAAGTACATTGTTTCCGCCATCTCTAGTTCCTCAATATCAGTAACTTCTGGTGCTTTGACCACAAATACAACAAGAGTTCTGAGTATATCTTTGTTGGTTTTTCATTCAATATTATTTTGCTAATGGGATCCTTTGTCTGGAATTAACAGCATCTGCATAAGACCTGTAGGTAGCTGGAGCTCTTAAAGCTTGTACCAAGATTATTTACAATTTCATTTACTTCAGTGTTTTGAACCCTACCAGGACATACTCTGAAGGCGTTGTTATGGTTACCACCACAATATCTGCATGAATATGTTATGTAACATTCTTTATTTTCCCTTCAGAGGACATTCTTGAGCCATGTTCACCAGAGTAGTTTAAGCAGGTATGAAGGGAGTCTCTGCACTTGTCTTGAATGTGGCCATAATGTTGGTTTTTACGGCCCTGTGATATGTGCCTGTTATGTTCATGAATTTCTCCTTTTCTTTCCAATTCCCATGGATGTATTTACTTTCAAACAATGCCCAAATTGAAAGGCTATTTTCTGGTTTCTTTTGTTCTTATTAAATCGTTTCAGCCCTCTCACGCTTTATATACAACATTACATTCATTGCTCAAGTCAATCATGAACTCTTCTTCTGTTTCAGAAGAAGAGTTTTCATTGCTCAAGTCACTCATGAACCTTGCATTACTCCATAAGTGGCACTTTCTTGGTTCTCTGCATTTACTTCTATTTTACCAATTCTAGTCATTTCTTTCACTTTTTCTTTTGTTTGTTTGTCCTTCACATGCACAAATGCTATACTTTTAATGCTATTGCAAACAAACTCAAATCTTACACCTACTATTGTGTTTTGAGCATTTTTGTTATCTCTGATTCTGATAGGAGTTTATTGTCATTGCTTTTCACCTTAACAACCAGATTGTGACAATACTCAGTAATTTTTTCTGTTTTTCTTCTCATTTTATCAGGGATTCTTGTTGTTGGTGGATTTTCAAGATCAGGTGAAATTGTCCTTTTCCTATTTAGGGAGTTTCCCAGATCAGATACACCTTTGTTTTTGCCAAAAATCTCTTAATAAACTCAAACTAGACATTCTAGGATTGCCTGTTATACCTTCAAGAACCAACTTCAAGGTCAACTGCTTGCCCATGTTCTTTTTCATCATCACTAATAACTAAATTATGATTTCGTTAATAATTATAATTTAATAACTAAATTATAATTTAATAACTAAATTATAATTTAATAACTAAATTATAATTTAATAACTAAATTATAATAACTAAATTATAATTATAATAACTAAATTTCGCTTTATTTAATGGTGATAATGGAGCAAACTTGATAGTATCTACTATTCTCATAAGTACACAAGAGATTTTGAAAATTGACCAATTCAATATTAACAATATTGCTATATAATTTGTAATTGCCTCCACCATGCCTAAATTTTGAGAAACACCTATTTCAAGAAATTGGAAAAGCAACAAACTGCCCTCCTCCTATGTTTGACAATTAATTAAACAAAAAAAGTTTTTCTGAGGGAAGTAAAAAACGAAGTTAAAACTTAAAACGAACAAAATTACTAGTTCATGGTCTATCTAACATATATCAATAAAACTAGCACAAAAAAAAACAACTGATGATATTTCCCTATGTTTGTAGGATTATAGAAAACAAGTGCTTTAGTGGAAACAATAAACAATGTAGGTTTTTTGGTACAGTAAAAGTAGACCATTTAAGGTTGATTTTTACAGTACAAAAATAAAGCGTTTTTGGAACATTTCATTATTATTTTTTTGACAAGTTTGAAGTGAAGCCATCTTGATAGTGTTAGGACTATAGACTAGCTTTAGAATTTTAATCATAACTTGAAACTCTCCATTGTGTAGACAGAATAACTGGATTTCCAGAGTTCATATTATGGTTTACTTGTTCTTCATTTTGAGTAATATTAAAGCGTGTTTTTTTTTACAATTTAAAATTAAATATTTCTCACTATTGGCATTGTAACTGGCAAGACCAGCTATAATAAGTTTCTATTATAATTTTAATTTATACTGAAAGCTACTGATATCACAGCTGATGTAAGATTATGAAAAGCGTTATAGATTAGATTGTTGCTGTGACACTATGTACTCACTTTTGATTCCTAAATCCATATTCTTTTTTTGCTTGGCTCTTGTGTTTTCAGTAAAGCACTCGTTTTTTATGATTCTACAAACATACGGAAATATCATCAGTTAAATTACTTTTACTAGTTTTATTGATATATGTTAGATAGACTGTAAAGTAATAATTTTTGTTCGTTTTAACTTCCAACTTTGCTCTTTACTTCTTTCAGAAAAATGTTTTTTTTTTTATTAATCTTTGGCCATTTTTGATTAAAAACGTTGTTAATTAGAAATTTCAGTCGCCCACTCGTTTGCAAATCCTGTGGACATGGTTGGTCATTAATCTTTGGATCATTTTTGGTCTCCAATAGCCTTCAAATTATTCACAGAACTGATAGACTGTCTAAATTACACTTATTTTATGACTATCTGCCTTAGGTCTGCCCTAGGATGGTAGAATATTATCAAGAAGTGAAAATAATTATTTTTCTACAACTCTGAAAAAGTTATGCCAGCTTTCTCTCTCATGGAGACTATCTAGCTCTCAAGCCTTTCATCATAAAAAGATTGCAAAAATTTATAGTTCAAATCTTCCTGATTCATCCAGTGTAGCTCCAAATCTTTGCGAACCAGCAAGAAAACATTCGCTCTTCTATCAACTTCAACAATCAACTTCTAAGATGTGTACTACATATTGATTTCCTTGGTATTCTAGAAGTAATTGTTTTTCTCAAGAAGATTTTTAAGGTTTTCAAAACCTAAGCGTAATTTCCGCATCTATCATAAAGTTTTGTGAAGTTATACTGTACAACCTAACTTTGAAACAAAGAAGTTTCGATTATTTATTTTTAATGGGCTACCAATACAGCTTTGTATGTTCATTGTCCCAATCATTCAAGTGTGACTCATGGGTCCGAATTTATTTTCCCAGTACCACAAAATGCAATTATAAAGGGAAATTCCAAAAGTAATTTTTGGAAATTTTTGGAAATTTTGTCAACAAGGTAAATGACTGAAGGAGTTTCACCTGAGGACTTTTTAGAAGGTTGAAGGGACTTCTAGATTTTTCTAAAAATAGTCTAAAAGGATGGAAGCATTACCTGGAGAAATGATTGGACATTGAAGGAGGTTATGTTGAAAAATCCATTGTAATAGAAAAATCAATAAACAATTACAAAGTTCTGCTTATTTTTTTGTAATGGCCTTCTAGTATCAGAAATATGAACCGTGTTTATATGGAGCGTTCTTGAAGTAACTATTTTCCTAAATAAGATTTTCAAGGTTTTCAAAACATAAGCAAAATTTTCGTATCTGTACCTTATTTCACTACCCCCCCCCCCTGTTTAACACCAAAAACTTTAGACATACAGGTGTGGAATAGCAATAAGCAAAAAAAGTTGGAATGTAACCTGACCCTCAAAAAATATCACAAGAAAAAAAATGCAAATAGGTTTTTTGTACTATGATTTCTCTATAGGTTATACATTACTAATAGTTTTATCTTGTCTATTAAATAGTAAAAATAAGTCGATAATTTGAATAAGTAAACATAACAGTAAGTAATCCTTCTTTTAGAATACACATTTGAGTGGTTCCAGAACCACTTGCCTACACTTCTCCAACCCCTAAATGGCAACGGGTTGGGGTATGGATTTAGTGATGTACTAGAATGTAGTTGCAAACCATGGAACTAGATTATCTTCATTCCCTTTTGAATCAAAATACTTGACAAGCTTATGAAATAAGTGCATCACATTTACAAAAATATTGAATTATCAGCAAAATAATCATATTGAAGGGACAAAACCCTGATTGAAAAAAAAACATACCAAAACAGAAATTGAATGCTTGACATTCTGACTTGAATGCTAAAGTGCTACTGACTGGACTGTGGGTCTGTTAATCTAATTTGATCTAATGGTATTTTAGGACAATAATTGCGTAACTTAATAAGGGGCTTAGAGGGGGAGTATGCGGGAAGTGTTCTTGTAAACCTCCAGTAAAGGGTTTTAGACCATAATTATTACAATGATACCGTTTTATGCTCCCAAGCTTTTCCACTTAAGAAGTGGCACCAAAAGTGTTGTTTCTTTGCTATGTTGCAGTTACGGATAGTAGAATGGATAAAAAGCACGTAGATTTGAGACCCAGCCCCAAAAGTGCCATTTGGCACTTGTAGAGAGTTGAATTTATAGGAAGAACGTAGATATGAGCAATATGAACTATGAAATATATGTATACAATGTTCTGGTAGCCCGCTAGCCATATCCTTTGAGAAATGGCTCAAAAGGTGCCATTTGTAGTGCCATATGGCACTTGCAGATGATGGACTTTGTAAAAAGCACGTAGATATGATAAATAGCTTTTAAACGAACCATTAAACATTTCTCTGATATCAGTAGAGATGCCATAATATCTCCGGTACCCACACCAGATATGGGCATAGAACCACGTGGTTTATGGATTTTGTCAGTGAGAATTTGAAAAACAGGAATTTTGTCACATTTATGGATGGTTTTATGGATTTTGTCAGTGAGAATTTGAAAAACAGGGACTTTCTCACATTTTTGTATGTTTTTATGGTTTTTGTCAGTGAGAATTTGAAAAAACAGGAACTTTGTCACATTTTTGTATGTTTTTATGGTTTTTGTCAGTGAGAATTTGAAAAAACAGGAACTTTCTCACATTTTTGTATTTTTTTATGGTTTTTGTCAGTGAGAATTTTAAAAAACAGGAACTTTCTCACTGAGAAAACCATAAACCACATGGTGCTGTCACGAGTCAGAACACCTGTGCTGTCGACCTCAATTCACCTATCCTGAATCAATAATTCCCCTTAGAAACAACAAATTAATTTCCCATTTCCTGACAGATCAATCAATCAATGACATCATCTATCAGACTTTAAAAATTTTCGCCTAGAAACATTTCTCCAGGAATAGATCCAAGTCATTAATGTCTTCGCCTCGGGAACAGTTCTACTGGTCGAACTCCAAAAGATATTAATAACCAAAGGTCATGGAAACAATTAGGCAAGAAACATCTTAGCGATGAATTGTTTTAGCGCGCGAAATGCTTTCATATTAATTTGAAATGCGTTAGCGCAGAGATGCCAATAACAAAGGAACACGCTGAATTTACGTTTAGGGATTATTTGGGCGAAACCGTTTTAGACAGGTTATGGAACTATTTCGGCGAAACAGATAGAGACATTTTAAAAGAAGATTTTTGAAGAGATTTTAGAAGAGAATTTAATGGTGAAACTCTGTGGTCGTTATAATACACAAGCTTCCTTTGAACAGTGTTGTGAGGTCCTCTAACCCAACCCCAAAGGGTTCCGATCCTCCTACCCCAACCCCGAAGGAAGCCCCCGGTCTTCAAAGCCCCCAAGCTCCCAAAGGGCCACCGGCGCCCCCAAAGGCCCACCCAGACCCCCAAAGGCCATCCCCAGGCCCCAAATGTCCCCCAGGCCCCCAACTGTCCCCCGGACCCCCAAAGGCCCTCCCTGTGCCCCAAAGGTCCTCCTCCGGTCCCCAAAGGCCCATCGAGCTCCCAAAGGACCAATGGGGTCCCAAGGCCCTCCACCGGTCCCCAAAGGCCCATCGAGCTCCCAAAGGACCAACGGGGTCCCAAAGGCCCTCCACCCGTCCCCAAATGACCCCCGGGCACCCAAAGGCCCTCCCGGGGCCCCCAAAGGCCCCCCAAGCGCCCAAGGGATCCCCGGCGCCCCCCCAGGCCCACCCCGACCCCCCAAGGCCCGCTCAGAGCCCCACAAAGGAATTATTTACTGACCGTCAGTTGTTTTGATTTTAAAAGTTCTGCCTTTGTTTTCTAAAATCATCGCCTAAAATGCCTCAAACTGTTTCACCCAAAGAGACACATACACAGAGACACACACACAGAGACACAAACAGAGACAAACACACAGAGACACACACACAGAGACACACACACAGAGACACACACACAGAGACACACACACAGAGACACACACAGGTTGTGGTTTACCTTGTCACAGTTACATTTTCATGATTTTTTCAAAGTTCATTTTGAATTTCTTTCGTTGAAATGCAAGAGTTGGAATATTTCAGCAATGTTTGGTTGTGGTTTACCTTGTCACAGCTACATTTTCTTGATTTTTC
>NW_028300427.1:0-5000 GCF_049724085.1 Artemia sp. Qi Xiang Cuo | reverse complement strand
AAGAGTAATCACCATAGACTCCAGGCAATTTTCGTCTTAGCTTCATTTACGAAGATTACAGTTACCTTTTTGATCGTTGTTTCCTCGACCACAAACCATACTACGTATCAGGTAACGCTATATTTGAATATCAGTATCCAGTGCAATATCGAACTATGTAAACACATAAATCTTGAGAACCCCATCGATCAGTACAAGATATAAGTACATAAATATCACCCTTGATAGTCCTTATGGACCCTTGTACCATACAACTGTATAGTTGTGATATTGGATGAAACCAAAAACTATTTATGTGTCGCAGATTCAAGCGTCGAATCCCTTTCGACCATTTCTCGGAATCCATCCTATCACCTCTACCAAATGCGAAAAGTTCCTATCTCTGTCCTTCCATAAATGTACCGAGATAATTTCTGAAAAATGGACCTGGAAACCAACCACTGAATTACAGAAACAAAAATTAACCCCAGTGACTAACCCCTCAGTGACAATATACTCCTCCCACAAGTTAAAGACAATATGTTGAAGGAGTCACTAAAGTTTGACGTCGACCAATTCCAAATCCAAAAATCAATTCACCTGTGATTAACCAAGGAATCACCGCAAAAGCTAATAGATGCAAGCCATGCACAGAACAATTTTATAAGAGAACTACAATCTCTAAGTGCAAGAATGAACAATTTTATACGAAAAATACATTCTCTATGTGCTTCAAAATATCCCAAAAATCATATGCTGAGAAGAAAATGAACGCAGTCCCAGTGTTCAGCCCCTTAACGATAAGGCACCTTATGAACTTTCCAAAAACAGCAGGCGAGAATGAATTATCAAAATTCCACACACCTGTACCTGGGAGTATCATTTCCCGTTTGAAATTAGAGAAAGCATTTCGTCCAAGATGAACATAACCATGCTCGAACTGTTCCGTGAAGAAACTATATTGTAAGTTTTTCAAAATTTTTGCCAAGACGAAAGGAGTGAAGGACCATAATTTATAACAGAAGGAGTGAGTACGCTAAGAGACACGTAGGTGGTGAAATAGATGTGAATTTACACATGTCACATTTTAATAATGTTGATAAAAAATAGTTTTGAAAAAGTAACTTCGATAACTTATTATCAAAATTATATAACGAACAAACCAAGTGAAAATGTTTTAATGATTACCAATGAATGTAGTGAACATCTTAAATCGTTCATATATATATATATATATATGTATTGCTATTTACTTATATACAGTTAATGTAAAATCAATGTATTTCCCCATTAACTTAGCGTAGATAGGAAACATAATTATCCTATAGTTAACAAAGGATAAAAAAAACTTGTAAAAGGTGAATTTTCAAAAAATCTTATAGTAAAAGTAGAATAGCCCCAACCTTGTTGGAAATGTAAAAGTCATCAGTGTTTGATGTAGAGAAAACAAAAATCTTTAGTATAGTAGCTAGGCAAGAACCGTAAATAATCTTAGTCCAGCAAATGAACTTTAGAAAGGGATATATAATAAAATAAAAAAAGTAATAGAGAAAGATTTTAGCACTCCTAATTAAGCTTATATAAAAGTATAAAATAATACAATGTCAATTAAAATTACGTAGGACCAATAGTAAATAAAATAGTGAATATTTCAGAAACCCAAAGGCAAGCAAGTCCTAATGACGGGACGTCATTAAATAATGGGAAGGGTAATGTGTACCATGAGTATGTGATATATTTAAAATACAAAAAAATAAAATTCTTTCTTTCTAAAGATAATTCGGACTTCCTCTAATTAAGTTTAAATATCGTGTCAAAAAGGAAAAACTCTTAATTAGCAAAAAGAAAAACTGAATTTTAGCCTCAGCCAAATAACGACGCTATTCGGTTTTGAATTTCGCTAAAATGTTTAGTAATAAAAAAATTACTAAATACAGAGTTCATAGGAAGCTTAAGTTATGAATGTCTAATCATCAAAAATATTTAAAACAAATTATTGGATGGACAGTTAGCATAATGAAGTGAGTTCGTCCACATAATGATAAGGTGGCGGGCCCCTCCACAGGACTTGGGCCAATCGTGAATTAGCTCTTAGAGCGCAGAATCTATACTAGTTTTGATATAGTGAAGAAAACTGTTTTTCGAAACATTCGTTTTGTCAGAATTATTATGGAGGCACTATGATGAAAACATTCATTTGTCAGAATTATTATGCAGCATTCGGGCATTGCAATTCAGTCATTATTATTATTGGCATTCGTATTGATTCAATTGTAAGAGCTGCTATTAGAAACATCCTTTGTCAGAATCATTATGGCGCAGTCATTGTAGAGATTTGGTCATCATTATTATCTCAGTCACTATTTTCGTCATTGAAGTGAAGCACTGTTGTACACCTAAAAGTAAGTCTCAATAAAACTATTGCTTTTCTATTTTGCGTTCGTTTTATCTATATGTCTGTATCTAATCGCACAGCAGGCAACTAGTTCGTTTGCCTCCATAGGGAACGCTGCCAGGAATCTGATTTCTACTTAACATTAGAGGTAATTGACACGGTGATAACCCGAGGAAGCGAGGTTGCGCTCCCAAATTGATAGTTCGAGAATTTCTAACCTACTATAGCTACGCATTTTGTTTACTTGCTTTCAGCGAGTGGCACGATCGGTACGCCGCTTTAAATCATAATATTACATATTGCACAGTCTTTAGTGCTATAAGTGGTGCTATCGGAGAACTTATAAGGTGTAAGTTCACAGCTTTAAAGCATAATATTACATTTGACGCGGTCAATCTTTATTACCACAACTGCCACATTCCTTTTTTATCGCTACATAATCAAGTTTCTTCATTAGACATTTCTTAGCAGATCAATATATAAATGATCCATAGTCTATCTTGGATATCACCACTGACTTGAAAGTAGTTGAAGCAAAAGCTGTCGGAGTTCCTCTTCTTCCAACGCAGAGAGCATTAATGAAGTTTTGCCTTGGTTTGAGACTGCCAATCAGCTCATCCAGATGGGGTTTCTATGTCATTTTTTGGTCAAATATAACTCCCAGGAAGCCAGCATGTTCTTCAACTACAATCCCTTGTCGATTCATTTTCACCAGTGGTTTGAAAGCAGCCAGATTATGCATTTTGTGGAAAAACAAGCTAACTGACCTATGGCTTGAGAAAACCGTATTATTACTTTTTGCCCAAATTGATAGCATATCTACAGCTTTTTGGGAGGCTGAGTGTAAGTATAAAGGGCCTCTCTCCACAACTGCAGCAGTAATATCATCGGCATGCAGAAAAGGCTCTGCTCAAAGGACAGAGCTTTTTTTTACTCCCGTTAAAAAAAATGGTACCAAGCAAAGTTTCGATGTTGTCCGGCCCGTCCCTCTTACTCCAATTTTTTCCAAGTTTTATATCGCTTTTTAGCTTAGTGGTTGAAAATAAAGATAATACCAAATGTTTAACAAACACAATTTGGAAACTTGCGCTGTACATCTACCACCCACTATCTCATTCACCTTATGGACATAATATGTAACACACTTGAAAACCCCAATATCTGGTTAAATATTATCGAAGTGGACTTGCAAAACTTTTTGATTTAATTGACCACAACATATTGGTAAAAAAACAACATCCAATGACTTTCAAGTTGACCTTTATTTAATTAGAATAATGGCGTCTTTCCTCTCTAATAGAATTTAAGTCATCAAATACCTGAATGTTTATTCTGATCCTCTCCCAATCTATAATGACGTGCCCCAGGGAAACCTCCTAGGCTCAATTTTATTTTTTACAAAGATATGAGCAAGGCTTCACTTCAGTCAGAATAATAATTTCATAATTGCTCGCAGAAGGTAGGAACTTAATGTCTGTAATCATAATGCCTGGGTACTAAATAATAATTATCCGAAAAACACTTTTCTAGCATTATAAAACCCTAGTCTTGATTCTGCGCGCTAAGAGCTATTTCACGATTGGCCGAACTCCTGTGGAGGGCCCGCTACCTTGTAATTATGTTTGCAAACTAAACTCATTATGCTAACTTCCCATCCAATAATTTGTTTTCAATATTTTTGATGATTAAACATCCATACTCCTATGATAACTTAAACTTCCTGTGAACTGTGCATCTCGTGATTTTTTTATTGCCAAGTATTTTCACGAAATTCAAAACCGACTTCCTTGATTAGCGCCGATGTTTGGTTGAGACTAAAATGCAGTTTTTCTATTGCTTATTAAGAATTTAGACTCAAATTTGAAACGGGATTTAAGCTTAATTAGGGGAAGTTTAATTTATGTCGGAAGTTTTCTTAGAAATAATTTTTTTTTTATTTTATTTTAAATATATCACATATTACTTACGGTACATATTACCCTTCCCATTATTTAATGACGTCCCGTCATTAGGATTTGCTTGCCCTGGGGTTTTTGAAACATTCGCGATTTATTTACTATTGGTCTTACGTAATTTTAATTGACATTGTATTATTTTTTACTTTTATATAAGCTTAATCGGGAGTGCTAAAAATGTTCTCTATTACTTTTCTAATTTTATTATATATCTCCTTCTAAAGTTCCTCTACCGGACTAAGATTATCTATGGTTATAGCCTAGCTATATATATATATATATATATATATATATATATATATATATATATATATATATATATATATATATATATATATATATATATATATATCCTGATACATATCCTGATAGTGTTACCTGATACATAATATGGTTTTTGATCGAGGAACAACGATCAAAAAGGTAACCGTAATTTTCGTAAACGAAGCTAGGACGCAAATTGCCTGGAGTCTAAGGTGTGTACTCTTTGGTGGTTGAGGTATGATGAAAACATATGCTACTAGGTTGTATCTTCACTGGACTACGTATTGTAATGATTGATATTCAATATTTAATTCCGATTACTGGAATAAAAATAAATAGGTAAAATCACACTTTCTTTAAAATGAGTAGTCATTATACATAATAGGTAACATGAATGGTTACATTTA
>NW_028300426.1:0-5000 GCF_049724085.1 Artemia sp. Qi Xiang Cuo | reverse complement strand
ACAAACAAGGCCTCGAGACCAGTGTAATTCTTAAGTTATAAAAATAAGCCCTACAAATACGTAAAGCATAGGAAAACCTAAAAAGAAAAATTTTATGGCCTAGCCTATTGACCAATTCGATTAATTGAAATTGCTTCTGTGACCTTGTCGAACGCTAAATAACATATCCTTGTGTCAAGCGTGACAAGTGCCATAAATAAAGTTATTTCGACAAATTGTTCCCGTAATATAGCAATTAATCACGTATCATTCGTGCAGATTAAACAATTTAAAAGATAAGATAAACCTTCTTAAAATAAAAAAAATACGTATAATAGTTAATAAAATTATAAGATATCGTACCTGTGAAACGCAAATAAGACAAACTAAAGCAAGAAAAAGGACAGATAATGATTACTATTTTTTTTAACTTTCAATGGCCGTCTATCGAGAAAGTATTTCGCTATCAAAAATCGTGGTACCGTAAACTAAATTTGCAACCAACGCTTAAGCTAATTAAACCAGTAATTGTATCATCGCTAGCAAAAACAACGGAACAGATACAGCCGCTAAGTAGAGGGCAAAATAATCTGAAAATTTGCTATTGTATCAATAATTTTAGCCGAAGTCACCTTAAAATGAACGGTAGTGATGAAAAGTAGAACCGCGCAACTAAAATAACAAGGAGATACCCTAAAAAATACCCTAAGAATAAACAAAAAAAAACTTTCTAGGCCAGAAGGCTACCTAATTTTCAGGGTAATTACAAGCCTATAAGTCAGATGCCAGATTCGCCTCAAATAAGACCACTTGCCTACAATCCAGGAATCAGTTGTATGTTATATATATATTTAAAACGCGCACTTTACCGAAATAACTTTCCAAAAAAGCTAAAAGCATAAAATCAATTGTTTGATTCCTAAAATATCGTAATTTGCGGATAAAGAAAATGAACACAATATTTAAAGAAACTAAAAAGTGGAAATGTGCAGTTAGGTTAATGTCTATTTGACAATAGCAGATATATTCTGCTTCAGAAAACAAAAAATAGATAATAGGCCTTAAAGAAAAGAATCCGATAAAAAAAAATCAAAAAAAAATCAGAAACCCTTTTGTTAACGAGAGCTTTTGAGATCAATCTGAGCCATTGTTACCCTTAAGAACGAGGCAAAACCTAATTCTCAAGAAATTGCAAAAATACCGTAATTCAATTTCTATGGGTTCTCGTAAAAGACGCAAACCACGCAACATATCGCTAAGACGAGTAGGTCAAAATTAAGCCAATATAGGCCTGTCAAAGTATGGACTGGCAACCAATACTAATCACAAACTATCCAATTGATGTAAAAATAGGAAGATTCTTCCAAAAATTATCGTAATTCATAAATGCACTTATGATAAGACAGTATTTAATAAATTTTACTAACCTTATAAACCAGTTACGAGCTTAGGTCCCTGATAGTCTTTACCCCCCCCCCCCCCCAATAAGAAATATAGCATAGCAAACGACATGTTATTCACGAAAGTCAAGCTTTGCGAAAGCACGGTATTCAAGAGTTCAAAAAATACGCATTCACTAGTTAGCATATATGTATAACTAAAATTGATAAAATAGAAACGTACATTTACTCGAAGTATGAATGACCCAAGGGTAATTTATAATGTAATCAAGCGAAAGTTGAAGCCATAAAAGAGAGCAAGTGAATAGATTCCAACACCTGTAAAGTGCTTTTGCTCTTTGTTCAGAAACATGTTTCAAAAACCCTAAATCAGAAGATATAATAAAGCTAAACTTTCCAACTTTCGCTTCGAATCAAGTCCTTGTAAAGGGCTAACCTAGCATGGAACATCGCGATAGAACCCCCCCCCCCCCCGCCCAAAAAAAAAAAGATAAGATAGGTAATATTGTAATCAAATGTACGGACCCCCCTAGACGCGCGGCACTTCAGTGCGGCGCCTTCGTGGCATCAACGTATGGCATCAAACGTAAATATATTTTAAGTTTCATTTAGGAAATACAAAGGAATTAAATTTATATGCCTTATGACAAACTACAAAACTTTTAGGTAATACCGCGCTGGATAATAAATATCTCTACCCCGTGGCGTTAACTCCGCCACGGGAGAAGAATAAGTTGACACCTTAAAAATAAATGAGTTTTTCTTTTAACTCATTTGAACGGGAATACTTAATCTCGATTAAAAAGCCTTAGTATTTCACCTACTTAGAATAAATCCAGAATACGCTGAAATAAGGAATTTATCCCTACATATCCAAAAAAATTCATTTGAATAAACATAAAATACGCAACTCTTCATGCGATTCAACTCAAACAACAGCTATCAAAATAAGTAATTAAGAAAGGATCGCCTTCGATAAAAAAATTAACTCCCTTTAATTAAGTGTGTGCAAAGCTGGAGAAAATAAATTAATAAATATTTTAGACGCAGTAGTCAAAACTAAATAAAACATAAAGATAAATGAAAATGCATTACAGAGTAATAGCTTAATTTTTGAAAGCCTTAAAAATAAGCCTATATTTTCAAAATATAGCCTTAATAAAAACTCGTTAAAACCATGAACGCTTTAAAAGGATCGTGTGAAAAAAAATTCGCCTTGTTAACTACAAATACTTAATAAAAAAAAAAATTTGTACAGAAGGATTACCAACTTGGCAACTGATGTTAGCAAATTTGAATTTGCATTATTTGCCCATACTGGAGGAACCCTGCCATATGATCTCGTGGACCCTTCGAACCTAAAAAGTATCTTAGATGAAATAAAAACACATCTAAGGTTCGGTCTACATCTACCAAACAACTACAAATACTTAATAAAAAAAATTTTGTACATAAGGATTTACCAAGCAGGAAGATCAAATCCCCACAACTAATCCCAAGTGAAAATTTAGGAACCCCTTCAAGTGATCGACAGTTATCACATTAATTAAAAATGTTAACCAGTAATATAATAAAACCCTTTCTTTAACTACTTAAACTCGAAAGCCCACTCAAAACCATGTAAAAGATACTTTTAGCTAAAAATCAGTAGTGGTACCTCCCACACTTCGAAGGTAACAACGAATTTTTTTTTACTCTCGACAATTAATGAAAGTTCAGTATTAATGGCAATTCTAATTCATAAAAACAAAATAAAATGATAGTTAGCGAACAACCCCATGAAATACTCTGAAAATGGAATAAAAGAAAAATAATTCAGATATCCATACGATACGCAATAATAAAAACGGATGAACCCCAGAGCATGGGAGGTCAGAGCCGGAGATGTGCATGGTGTATGTTGTCCCACCGTGCAAACACCTGACTCTCACCCTCTGTTTAGAAAAGATCGCACAAGTTACTGAATGAGGGAGATACCAGGTGTTGTAAAATCTGTTGCTGACTTGGTTTTATAACGTCTGCAGCGGATTTTACTGCAGGGTAAATCGCTCGAAAAGCACTACGACTGATTATTCGTCAAACTTCTTAAACAAATGGACCCTCAATCGTGGGAAGTCGTGGCCTGTGGGAACGGTAGTGGTGTTGTTGTCGGTACTCCATTTCCATTGCCATTTGGTCTTGGCTCTCCATAAGAAACTACTACCCAGTTATAAATGTGAAAAATGAATAATAAAGAATTATAAACTACGGTTAAGAGGAACAACCCTACATCATGGGGACCCGCTGGTCAACTGTCGTGACCTGTGGTGCGTTATATCCCTTTCGTCATGACCGTTTGTCCGGGAACCCTCATGAGCAAATCAACGAATCAAACTCACCCCTACCATTATGGACAAAAAATCCTGGATAATCCTTATGTACAAAAATTTTTTTTATGAAGTATTTGTAGTTGTTTGGTAGATGTAGACCGAACGTTAGATGTGTTTTTATTTCATCTAAGATACTTTTTAGTTTCGAAGGGTTCACGAGATCATATGGCAGGGTTCCTCCAGTAAGGGCAAAAATCCTGGATGAAGAAGACCTGGATATCCTAAGGGAAAACGTGGGAAAACTAAATAACACCATGAACGTGACCTTACCTGTCCAAAAAATACAAGTCAGCATAGCCAATTATCAGAGAGACAAAATTGAGGCAATTTCAAAGAAAATATCAAAGACAATTAACATAATGAATTATTTAAAAAATGAAGTAGATCGTGTGATTTCCGATTCGAGCCTCACCATAGTATCACTAGACATAGTGACAATGTCATTACTTAACTTGGCAACTGATGTTAGCAAATTTGAATTTGTATTATTTGTCCATACTGGAGGAACCCTGGCATATGATCTCGTGGACCCTTCGAACCTAAAAAGTATCTTAGGTGAAATAAAAACACATCTAAGGTTCGGTCTACATCTACCAAACAACTACAAATACTTAATAAAAAAAAAATTGTACATAAGGATTTACCAAGTAGGAAGATCAAATCCCCACAACTAATCCCAAGTGAAAATTTAGGAACCCCTTCAAGTGATCGACAGTTATCACATTAATTAAATATGCTAGCCAGTAATATAATAAAACCCTTTCTTTAACTACTTAAACTCGAAAGCCCACTCAAAACCATGTAAAAGATACTTTTAGCTAAAAATCAGTAGTGGTACCTCCCACACTTCGAAGGTAACAACGAATTTTTTTTTACTCTCGACAATTAATGAAAGTTCAGTATAAATGGCAATTCTAAATTCATAAAAACAAAATAAAATAATAGTTAGCGAACAACCCCATGAAATACTCTGAAAATTAAATAAGGGAAATAATTCAGATATCCGTACGATACGCATTAATGAAAACAGATGAACCCCCGAGCATAGGAGGTCAGAGCCGGAGATGTGCATGGTGTATGTTGTCCCACCGTGCAAACACCTGACTCTCACCCTCTATTAAGAAAAGATCGCACAAGTTACTAAATGAGGGAGATACCAGGCGTTGTAAAAGCTGTTGCTGACTTGATTTATAACGTCTGCAGCAGATTTTACTGCAGGGTAAATCGCTCGACAAGCACTATGACTACCTAT
>NW_028300425.1:0-3000 GCF_049724085.1 Artemia sp. Qi Xiang Cuo | reverse complement strand
AACAATCCCAAATAAAACCCATAATAAAACCAAACAAAACCCCCAAGTCAAACGCCCCCAATGCATCAAGTACCCCGTATAAAACGCCATTATCTAAGCCCCCTAGCTCACAGCCCTATCAGAAGGAATCACCAAGTCAACAAGCCTCCTTGTCCGGTGATACGAGGTCAGCCTAGCCCCCCTCCCAAGAAGAAACAAACCAGAAACACTACCAGGAATTAATCCCTTAACTGACAAACAGGATGCGAAACCAAACATGCAATCCCCAATTATATGCTTATTCATTCTAAACTGTAATGCAGTTCAGGCCATGAACATACATCAACTACAGAAAACAAAATCATTGCAGAATTGGTAAAAATCTACATCCCTGATGATATGCTCATTCAAGCAAAAAAAGATCTTGCTTTACTTTTAACAAAGCTGAACTATGATACACAGTCATATGAAAAATAAATCAACAACACAACCCGTATCAATACTCCAATGGAACATAAGATCACTCACAGAAAATAAGCTAAATGAACTAATATGTTTTATGAATAATAATTCCATTAATATTGCTTGCCTCCAGGAAACTCATTTAACCCAAAATCAACAAATTAAGTCTCTGGGATATACTATCCTGAGAAAGGATAGATCTTCAGAGAGAAAAGGAGGTGGAGTAGCTCTTAGTTAAAAATAATATAAAATTCCGTGGCATCAATTTTCCAGATTTTGCTAATGATGTTGATGCAATTGGTATCAGTGTTTGGCTGAATAATATAAAAGCCTACATAATAAGCTTTTATAACCCTAATGGCCAAACTAAAGATGCCATGGATTTCTTTAATTATATAAATAATTCTAATATGTTAAAAAATATTATTTGTGGAGATTTCAATGCCCACAGCCTTTTGTGGGGGAATAAACCAGCATATAAAGCTGGTGAATTGATTGAGTATATGACTTCAAATAATAATGAATTAGCTGTTGCTACCCCTCCAAACCTGAATACTTATTTCAACCCCAAAAGTGGCAGATTCTCCACAATTGACCTACAAATTGTGTGATTAAATTTTTTGAATAAAATTTATATAAATAAAATTGATAGTCTATGTAGTGGCCCTATTTCTATAGTCGAACTTTTATATGAACGTGCTGAAACCATACTTCATATCTCCAATTATATCAGCTTTAAAACAAATTCGTTTACATTCAAAAACTAACTAAGATATGAAATTAAACATCTAATCCCAGATTCATGCATTTCAAACACAACAGTTGACACATATGCTGAAGTATTGACATCTTTACTAATAAATACAGCTAATCATGCTATCCCGAGGACAACACCCAAGAAAACCTTCCCTAAACACATTCCTAGAGCATGGTGGACAAATGAGTGCCAAAATAAATGGAGAATAAAAAAGGCAGCTAGGACAGAATTCATAAAAAAACATCACCTACTACATATTTAAAAAAATTGCAAGCAGAATCTAATCTAAAAAGGACTATAATAGATGCTAAACATAAATACTGGAATAATTTTGCAAATAATCTCCAGAGAAACACATGAGCCAATTATACATAAAGTAATAAGCCACATCTGTGGGAAAAAGACTTCCCCCAACCCACTCCTCTGTGAGCTTATACATAATAATACCCATTATGACAATGATAATGAAAAAGCTAATCTATTTGCAACTCTTTTTTTAATAAGCTAACATCAAATAATCGAAGCAAAATGTCCCCAATTCCTATGAACCCAAGTTACCAACCACGTCCAGATTCCGAGCATATAACTAGTCCATTTTCAATCCAGGAAGTGAATAATGCAATACATCATATTAGGACAAAAACTAGCGCCAGCTATGACAATATACACCCTACATGGATAAAGAATCTCACCCCTTCATACAAACAAGAACTGCTAAATTGTTAAAATCACGCTTTGGCATCTTCCATGTTCCCCAATATATGGAAATGTTTGTCCCTCCTACCAATCCTAAAGAATAATAAACCCAAAGATAACCCTGAGTCCTATAGGCCCATAATGATTACTCCTGTGATGGGGAAAATTATGGAGAAAATGATCTATCACAGACTCCTCTGGTTTGTTGAAAAAAATAATATGATCCCTCACATTCAAACTGGATTCAGGAAATACCAAACCTCAACAGATGCTTTCATTTTGCTAACAAATGCCATAAATGAATCATTCTAAAAAAATAATGTCCTAGTTGCAGCTTTTCAAGATTTTGAAGGGGCTTATGACAATGTGAACCACCAAATCCTTTTAAACTAACTTGCAAACCTTAGACTACCCCCTAAGCTAGTATCCTTTATAAAATCCTTCATAGAAGTGAGAAGTTTCATTGTTTGTGTTGGTTCAGCCTCTTCACCTCAAAAGACAATAACCAAAGGCCTAACTCAGGGAGCAGTCCTCAGTTGCCTCCTGTTTGCCCTATATCTCTGGGACATGAACCTACCCCACACGGTTCTACAATATGCTGACGATCTGATGTTATGGTCATCTGGCAACACCTTTGAGATAGCACAGTCAAATCTGCAAAAGTCACTTTTCCAATTTGAAAAATTATCTCAACATTCAGATTTACCCATTGCACCCACCTAGTCAAAAATAATCCAATTTCACCAAAAGCAAAACCATGTTAATGCAAAACTAACTAAATAGAAAAAACTATTCCAGAAGACAATCATATTAATTACCTAGGTCTCATGCTTGACCAAAAACTTAATTTCCACATCCACATCTCAAACAGAATAAAAAAATATTATAGAAAAGCAATTATAATAAAAAGAGTTCTTTCTACACTCTAGGGTTTTAAGGAGAAGACCTCCCTCTAGTTTTACAAATAACATATAAGATCCCATATTGACTTTGGGCTCAACGGCTAGGATGCATGTGCAAAGACCCCGATTCAAAAATTGAAACAACACAAAGTTATACAATACTTCTCTTATTTGGTCTTAGGAAACCCACAAGCACCAAGTTTC
>NW_028300424.1:0-2000 GCF_049724085.1 Artemia sp. Qi Xiang Cuo | reverse complement strand
AATACAGAGAATTAAGGTGATAGTATTCCGATACAATAAGTCAAGTATAATAGAATTTATGTTCCTAGTGGAAACTCGTAAAACCCTTACCCTTCCCCGTGCTAGGATTATTGCCTAGCTGTAACAATTGATATTACCTCTAAATACAGAGAATTAAGGTGTTTATTCTGTGTGATTTTTTCTTTACTTGGTGGACTCGTAAAACCCTTCCCCCTCCCCGCGCTAGGATTATTGCCTAGCTGTGATAATGGATATTATCTCTAAATACAGAGAATTCAGGTGTAAGTCTTCAGATTAAATAAGTCAAGTATACTTGAATTGATGCTACTACTGGAATATTTTTAACCCATGTCCACTACCCGCTCTAGGATTATTTCCTAGCTCTTACACAGGATATTAACTCTAAATAAAAAGAATAAAGGTGATAGTATTCCGATACAATAAGTCAAGTGTAATAGAATTTATGCTCCTAGTGGAAACTCGTAAAACCCTTCCCCCTCCCCACGCTAGGGTTATTGCCTGGCTGTGACAATGGATATTACCTCTAAATACAGAGAATTAAGGTGATAGTATTCCGATACAATAAGTCAAGTATAATATAATTGATGCTCCTAGTGGAAACTCGTAAAACCCTTCCCCCTCCACGTGCTAGGGTTATTGCCTTGCTGTGACAATGGATATTATCTCTAAATACAGAGAATTAAGGTGATACTATTCCGATACAATAAGTCAAGTATAATAGAATTTATGTTCCTAGTGGAAGCTCGTAAAACCCTTCCCCCTCCCCGCGCTAGGATTATTGCCTAGCTGTGACAATGGGTATTACCTCTAAATATAGAGAATTAAGGTGATAGTATTCCGATACAATAAGTCAAGGATAATAGAATTGAAGCTCCTAGTGGAAACTCGTAAAACCCTTCCCCCTCCCCGTGCTAGGATTATTGCCTGGCTGTGACAATGGATATTAACTCTAAATAAAGAGAATTAAGGTGATAGTATTCCGATACAATAAGTCAAGTATAATAGAATTCATGATCCTAGTGGAATCTCGTAAAACCCTTCCCCCTCCCCGCGCGAGGATTATTGCCTAGCTGTGACAATGGATATTACCTCTAAATACAGAGAATTAAGGTGATAGTATTCCGATACATATCCACTCCCCGCGCTAGGATTATTGCCTAGCTGTGACAATGGATATTACCTCTAAATACCGAGAATTAAGGTGATAGTATTCCGATACAAAAAGTCAAGTATACTAGAATTTATGCTCCTACTGGAAGCTCGTAAAACCCTTCCCCCTCCCCGCGCTAGGATTATTGCCTAGCTGTGACAATGGATATTACCTCTAAATACAGAAAATTAAGGTGATAGTATTCCGATACAATAAGTCAAGTATAATAGAATTTATGCTCCTAGTGGAACCTCGTAAAACCCTTCCCACTCCCCGCTCTAGGATTATTGCCTGGCTTTGACAATGGATATTACCTCTAAATACATAGAATTAAGGTGATAGTATTCCTATACAATAAGTCAAGAATGGTAGAATTTATGCTCCTAGTGTAAGCTGATAAAACCCATCCCGCGCCCCGCTCGAGGATTAGTACCTAGATATGACAAGTGAAAGTACCTGTAAATAGATAAAATTAAGATGATAGAATTCCAATACAATCAGTCAAGTGTAATAGAATTGATGCTCCTAGTGGAAGCTCGTAAAACCCGTCCCACTCACCCCGCTAGGATTAGTGCCTAGCTGTGACAATGGATATTACCTCTAAATATAGAGAATTAAGGTGATAGTATTCCGATACAATAAGTCAAGTATACTAGAATTGATGCTCCTAGTGGAAGCTCGTAAAACCCTTCCCCCTATAAAATCTGAGCTAATAAGGGTTTTTGACTGTAAACTCTAGTTTGTTGAAAGAAAATTATGGAAAATACAATTCTCTGGTTCAAATGTGAAACTTAAGTCCTTTTTTGGATTAAAAAATAAAACTATATCC
>NW_028300423.1:0-5000 GCF_049724085.1 Artemia sp. Qi Xiang Cuo | reverse complement strand
ATTTCACACCCCCCTTCCCTTCTCGGCCCATCATAGTGAAATGATGGAAAGAGAAAATTTAAATTAATCAGCACTTCAAATCAACCCCGCCTCACCCCAACCGCTCAAGAAATGAAGCTGAAATAATCCTAAGAAAATACACCTAACTATGATAAAATTTAATACTTTAGAAATAAATTTAGGCTATATATTTGCACATTAGGGGGGGGGGGGTAAATTAGAGCGGGTCTGCATGCAAAATTTGTTAGCCACAATTATTCTGATATTATGAGTAGTATCCATCTTTTGAATTCTATGGAAGCTATAGGAAGAGATTTACGCAATTTCTAGTTCAAGGTATATACATGTTTTTTTTTACCATCTATTGAATTTGAGGACGCCCCCGTATCAAACAGGTTTTTCTGGTAGGTATAATCTGGTTTGGTAGGTATAATCTGGTTAGGTGGGTATAATCACATTGCCTATTCAAAGGTAGCGTGCAATTTAAACTGTATCAATTATTTTATTCCAGTTTTTCTAAACCTGTATTAGAATGGTTTTAAGTTGAAAAATTGTGACGTAAAAATAACTCAGTTATTTGCTTGCGTGTATAGGAATTCCCATGTTATTTGCTTGCCTGTATTTTGTGTTAAAATAAGTAGTTTTTGTATCTTTTAAAAGAGCTTTACAGGGGTTTGAGAGACTCAGTTGCCTAATTCCGTGTGGTTTTCCTTTACTTGGTGGTCATTAAAAACGAAATTTTTGTGTTAAATAAGTAGTTTTTGTATCTTTTAAAAGAGCTTTAAGGGGTTTGAGAGACTTAGTTGCCTGATTCCGTGTGGTTTTTCTTTACTTGGTGGTCATTTGTTGTATCTTTTAAAAGAGCATTACAGAGTTTGAGAGACTCAGTTGCCTACTTCCTTGTGGTTTTCGTTTACTTGGTTGTTACTAAAAACGAAATTTTTTGCGTTAAATCACTCGTTTGAGTATATTTTATACGAGCTTTCATGGATTTGTGATCATCAGGTGCATTTTTTCGTGTGGTTTTTCGGGTGGTGGTTTTCAGTTGATTTATCTCTTTAATGATAAATACATGGATTGATAGTTTCTTTGACCAGATTCCGGTTGATTTTCATTTTATAGGTGTTCCTTAAAAAAGAAATTTTTGTGTTAAATAAGTAGATTTTGTATCTTTTAAAAGAGCTTTAAGGGGATAGAGAGACTCTGTTGCCTGATTCCGTGTGATTTTTATTTACTTGGTGGTCATTTGTTGTATCTTTTCATAGAGCTTTACAGGGTTTGAGAGATTCTGTTTCCTAATTCCTTCTGTTTTTTCCTTACTTGGCAGTCGATAAAAACGATATTTTTGTGTTTAATATTTATCTTTTGTATCTTTTAAAAGATATTTAAGGGGTTTGAGAGACTCAGTTGCTTGATTCCGTGTGATTTTTCTTTACTTAGTGGTCGTTAAAAACGAAATTTTTGTGTTAAATAAGTAGTTCTTCAATATTTTAAAAAATATTTACGGGGTTTGAGAGACTCAGTTGACTATTTCCGTGTGGTTTTTCTTTACTTGGTGGTGATTAAAAACGAAATTTTTGTGTTAAATAAGTAGTTTTTGTATCTTTTAAAAGAGCTTTAAGGGGTTTGAGAAACTCAGTTGCCTGATTCAGTGTGGTTTTTCTTTCCTTGGTGGTCATTTTTTGTATCTTTTAAAAGAGCTTGACGGGGATGAGAGACTCAGTCGCCTAAGTCCGTGTGATCTTTTCTTGACGTGCTTTTCATTAAAAAACTTAAATTTTATGTTAATTAATTAGTTTTGTATCTTTTAAAATTGATCTCAGAGGATTGAGTGACTCAGATGACTATTTCCTTGTGAGGTTTCTTTTAATGGTAGTCATTTAAAACTATTTGTTTATGTTAAATTTGTTGTTTTTGTATCTTTTAATAGAGATTGACAAGTTTGTAGCGACTCCGGTTCCGGATTCAGTGTGGGTTTTCTTTCGTTGGTGTTCGTTAAATACGAATATTTATTGGTCATTCATTGGTTTTTTGATCTTTTAAAAGAGCTTTACGGGGTTTGAGAGAATCAGTTGCCTAGATTCCGTGTGGTTTGTCTTTACTTGATGTTCATTAAAAATTAATTTTGTATGTTAAATAAGTAGTTTTGTATCTTTTAAAAGAGATGTAAAGAGAGTGACCAACTCTGTAGCCGTATAGTTTGTGGCTGTAGGTTGCGTGGAGTTCATTAAATACAGAAATTGCGGGGGCTCTAAGCAGTTTTTGGCTCCTTTAATTAAGAGGTCCATGTATTGAGAGAATCAGTGTCTTAAGTATGCATGTTTTTCCTATAATTTGGCGTCATTAAAAACTAAATTTGTAATTTATATAAGGAGTTTTGTATCTTTTAAAATGGAGTTCCGGTTTGTTAGACACTCTGGTTCGCGACTAATTATTATTTTTGTTTAGTTGATGGGCCTATGTTGAGTAATTTAAAAGAGATTTACGAGGGTTTGAGAGAATAGTGTTAAGAAGTAAGGTTGATTGTCCGTTAATGAGGAGTAATAAAATTAAAAATCTGTGAGTTACAGAATAAGCGTTTTTTTCTTTTAAAAAAGCTTTACGGGGAATGAGAGACTCAGTTGCCAGATTCCGGGTGATTTTTCTTTACTTAGTGGTCGTTAAAATCGAAATTTTTGTGTAAAATAAGCAGTTTTTGTATCTTTTAAAAGAGCTTTACTGGGTTTGAGAGACTCAGTTGCCTGATTCCGTGTGGTTTTTCTTTACTTGGTGGTCATTAAAACTAATTTTTATGTTAAATTAGTATTTTTTTTATCTATTAAAAGAGCTGTACGGGGATTGAGAGACTCCTTGGCCTATTTCTGGTTGATTTTTCTGTACTTGGTAGACATTAAAAAACGAAATTTTTGTGTTAAATAAGTAGTTTTTGCAACTTTTAAATTAACTTTACGGGGATTGAGAGACTCAGTTGCCAGATTCCGTGTGGTTTTTCTTTACTTGGTGCTCATTAAAAACGAAATTTTTGTGTTAAATAAGTAGTTTTGTATCTTTTAAAAGAGCTTTACGGGATTCGAGAGACTCAGTTGCCTGATTCCGTGTGGTTTGTCTTTACTTGGTGCTTATTGAAAACGAAATTTTTGTTGTAAATAAGTAGTTCTTGTATCTTTTAAAATAACTTTACGGGGTTTGAGAGACTCTGTTGCCTGATTCCGTGTGGTTTTTCTTCTTTTCAGTAAAGACATTCGATATCCTAAAAGTGTTTAATTCAAACTTTTTTTAAAACTTCGAAATTTTTCAACTTTATTTATTTTTTTCTTTTTGTACATAACTTAAAATGTCAAAATATGCTTACAGTTCTAACAATTGTGCTCTGTGATTGGTCAGAGACACGATGTGACTTTCCCACTGGTATTCTATGACCGGTTATTGACACTACCTAATCTATTGCATGTTTTAAATCAGTATTTTTTACGCAGTGGAACGATAAACACATAAGTCATATCTTTTAAAAAAGTGAAGATGGAACATTTTAATAAAGTGTGTTTACATGTCAATGTTATTGTAGCATTGAATGCCGACAAAGAGAAGTATTTGAACTATGAAACAAGTACAAGTGGTAGCACTATCGGAAATGTATGTGTGCATTGTCATGACACTATGGAATTAAATTTCTTTGGAGTACCAAAAAAATTCAACTCTTCTTATGGTGGATATGCAAGAGTGAGATATCCAGAGATGATAGCACTCAAAGAAAATGCCAACATAAAAATAATAGTTGATGAAGAGGGACATCTTCTTGCTAGTGCTTATGGTAACATTTTACCTCTTGTTACACCCTATCGTCAACTTTCGGGATTTAACATTCAATGGAAGATCAAAAGAAGATATGCATACTCTTCTACTAATATCATAAACCATATCTTGTCGAAGTGCAGAAACTGTTACCTTTTTAAAAATAATGTTGTACTAGACAGTGAAATTGACATAAAAATAAAAAGTGCATTGGCAGAAAATATCACTAAGTAATATAAAGACGAATCGATGAAAAAAAAAGTGCCAGCAAACGTCACTACCATTAATCAAACAATTAATGAACCAAATAATAGCAAAGATGAAGTGCATATTGAGACTGTTGATGAGACACCAGTAAAAATGTGTTCACATGCTTGTGTTATTGTAGCATTGAATGCTGACAAGGAGAAGTATTTGAACTATGAAACAAGTACAAGTGGTAGCACTATCGGAAACGTATGCGTGCGTTGTCATGACACTATGGAATTAAATTTCTTTGGAGTACCAAAAACATTCAATTATACAAATGGTGGATATGGGAAAGTATCATTTCCAGAGATGTTAGTACTCAAAGAGAACGCCAACATAATAAATAATAGTTGATGAAGAGGGGTATCTTCTTGCTATTGATATAGGTAACATGCTACATATTGATAGAACCTTTCGTCGACTTTTAGGTATTAGCATTCAAATGAAAGCAAAGAGGACAATAAACGCCTACTCTGCTACTAATATCATAAACCATATCATGTCTACGTGTCGAAACTGTTACATGTGTAAATATAATGTGATAATATACAGTGAAATTGCCAGAAAAATAAAAAGGGTATTGTCAGAAAATATCACTATGGAATATAAAGATGAAACGATGAAAAACAAAACACCAGCATACGTTACTGACATTGATCAAACAGTCAATGAATCAAATAATACCAAAGACGAAAAGCATATTGAGCCTGTTCATGAGACACCAGTAAAAATTGTGTATGATTCAAAATGGAATAATGATTATTCTACCGATTACGAACTAAGAGAAGACAATAACTACAATATCAAGAGAGAACATGGTGAACTAATTTATGGAACAGATTCAAAATGTTCAAAGTTAGTCATTGATATTAATAATGTATCATAATATATTTTTGTATTCATATTCTAAATAACATCATTTAATTAAAAATATTACACTTTTAGAGATTCATTATTTT
>NW_028300422.1:1252185-1284955 GCF_049724085.1 Artemia sp. Qi Xiang Cuo | reverse complement strand
AACACATTAAACTAATTAGAGCTAAGTACAAAAATAACCTTACTGCGTCTAAGTTGGAAATGATTAAATCAGGAGCTGAGCAGGGTTGTGTTATATCACCATTAATACGGACCATTCTGATGGACTTTGTTCTATGAGTACATCAAAGGTAATGAAAGAGCACAGAAACGAATGGGGAATTAAGTCCCCTAAATTAAATTATGATGATGATTTAATCATCCGAGATGAATGTGATGGTAAAATGATTGGAAAAGATTGACAATTCACCTTAGTGTACGTGTAAAGCAGGTCAGTCGCGGGTGAGATAGAAGGATGTTGTAAAGAAAGATTCAGCGGAAATGGGAACTTTCAGGGATGTTATAGAGGTAAGCTTTGAACAGACTGTGATGGAGCAGGAGCGTGCACAGCTTTGTTGGACTAAGGTGGCATAGTACTGCGATGAGCTGTTAGCAGTTCTTTAAAAACAGACCAATTGCCTAGCCGAGCACTTTTAATTACCCCTACAACTTTCAACCGGGTTTCCTAAAAAGCTGAAACCCTTTTTATATCTGAGAAAACTAATATTCGTGAATGACTATCCAAGAAATAATACAAATTAATTATTATGATCCATGTCTACTACCTTTCATCCTACTCTGCCAATAGGGATTGTTACTATATAGGTTGCCCCTAGGTCTCTTCCTGTATCATTAATAAAATCTTACTGTCATTTTAGAATTACTTATACTGAGGTTTATATTAATATTTTCTAGTTATACTTATTTAACATTGAGACGATTATTTTATTAACTAAAAATTTACATAATTTATGCTAACTAAATAGTATCAGGCTTCATCTACTCAACCCAGACAAAGTACTCCAAGATACTTCCCATACTTTTTCTCTTTTCCAGGACCAACTTGCCTTTTGATCTACTCTTTTCCTCCTAAAAAGATCCATCCCTATTCGAATTCTATCTACCCTATCAATCATGGACGACCTCGGGGAGGGCAAGGGGAACCATGCCATCCCTGGAAATTGGGACTATAAAGTATGTATGAGGAAACCAAAGGAAGGAGGGCCAAAACTCGATGATACTGCAGAATAAAACTGAACTCTATGAGTGTTTTGGTGGAGTATTGTTTTTTCAAATAACTTCTTTTTTTTATTTCCATACACTTTTATTTTGAATATACTACTTTATACTTTACCTTTTCATTACAAAAAATATATTATTATTATATTTTATAATAAACTTTTTCATTAGCCTACCTTTATTTCAAGCTTTTTTTTTACCTATTTTCATTACCATTAAAAAGAACGTTCTCTGTGTCTGGCTACCTGTCAAAAAAGGCAGACATCTAGCGTTGAAGTATTGCCGTTTTACTGCGTTAGAAAAAACATCGCATTCAGATGACCATTTCATAAAATGTAATTAGAATTTAAAAAAAAAGTTTTATCAACTGAATGTAAGCAGAAACCTTAAAACTTAAAAAGGAACTGAAATTATACATTATTGAGGGGGGCTTTACCCTCCTCAAATCCTCGCTCGTAAAGCAAAAGTTTGTTAGTTTTTTTAAGGTTCTTTTTCATATTCAATGCCCCTTGTGCTTAAGCAAACTTTCTTGAAGAATTCTGACAAGAAGTTAAACTTTTAGAGTAAACAGCGAGCAGATAAAGAGGGGAAAGCCCTTCTTGTATGAGGTATATTTTCCTGTCGGTGTTAAGTTTTGAAGTTTTTTGTCCGTTCCTGTTCTTGAACTTTTTTGTTTACTTGTTGAATTAAATAACTGTATATTCATTGTTAACACCTCTTTCTACTTTCTCAGTTTTCGTGTTCAAGAATTAAAATGTTGGATTGCAATAAATATTTTGGACAGAATTTTAACATTACCCTATTTTTGTTCAACAGTTCTTTTACTAGAGAATTTAGTGGGGACGAAGAGTAATGTTATTCATTGTAGCCTATATTGTAGCCATGTTCGCCGGTACATTAGAAAATTGTAGACTTATACATGCACAAAGAAATATGTTAAAATTTAAAATATAAAACAATAAAATTCTTAATAGACTCTAGTCCTCCCCCCCCCAAAGAAAAAAATCAATAGTGAGAACAGTGTCAGGCTACCGCGCATGTTTTCAGACGGTGCCAGTCCACCTGTGAAGGGAAAATCTTAAAATAAAAACGGAAAAATTTTATCATTGGTAGGGGTACTAATACCCTCCTAGTGGAGGGTAATCACCCGCACAACCACCCAACGTGACTGATCAAGGCGCGTACCACTATTATTACAGTGAATCAAGAGTGATCATAAGCAAGTTAAGAAATGCCACCACACCCCCCTCAACAAACTGCAGTATATAGTCATCGGGAGTCTCAATGTACTACTACTACTAACACTAACTAACAACTCACCGCAGCACCAAGTCACCCGAGGCCAACACTGCTACGTAAGCTCCTCCTCCGTCCCAATCTATTCACATCCCCTCTTTTTAAATCCGCCCACGAAGTTCCTATTTCCTTCAAATCTGTCTTTATGGCGTCCTCTCACCCCAGACGGGGACGACCTGCTTTCCCTTTATCCCTTGACGGTTTGCCGTAAAGAACAATCTTCGGCGATCTGTCATCCTTCATCCTTACAACGTGCCCTAACCACCTCAACCTTTCTTTCATTACAGCCCTAGAGACCGGTATTGAACCTCATTTTTCGTATAGCCTATTGTTTGAGCCGGGTACCCAGAACAATCCTTAAGAAATTTCTCTGGAAAACATTTAGCAAATCTTCATCCGCTTTTCGGAGCATCCAAGTTTCAAAGCCATATCTGACCACTGTTATCACTTTAGCTTCTAATATTCTAATCTTAGTTTATAGAATTATCTTCTTATTCTTCCAGACTTTTTTTTAACTTAGAAAAGACACTCTAAGCATTGACTATTCTATTTTTAAAATCTTCAATGCTCCCACCATTTTTACTAATAATACTACCAAGATAAGTGAAGCTGCCCACCTGATCAATCTTTTCATTACCCAACGTCACCTTTTCATCTTCACTTATTCCTAGCCTTAGTGACTTAGTCTTCCTAACATTAATTTTCAAACCAATTCTAGCACCCTGAACTCCCAAAACCTCTAAAATTTCATTCATTTTGCTCACACTTTCATCTAGGATGCTTAAATCATCAGCATAATCCAAGTCCCGGAGACTTTTTCCTCCCCATTTGATTCCGTGGTCTCCCATTGCCTTTCCTGTGCTCCTTAAAACAAAGTCCATCAAATAATCCATGTAAATGGGAATAGAACAAACCCCTGCTTAACTCCTGATTTAATACCAAACCAGCTGCTACCTTAACTCCTCATTTCCCACCTTAATTCACCCCCTCCGGTCCTACCTCTCAACCCCTCGCTCCGTAAGCTAAAATTTGACTCTGTCTTAAAAATTTTTTTTTAAAAAAAAAAGAAAAAATAGCGTAAAGAGCGAGGGGTTGAGGAGGGGGCAGCCCCTTTCATAGACAGAATACTCTATGTTCGTTTTAATTATTAATGTCGCTCCTTGCTTTCAATTTAAAAAAAAATTGTTTTTTTTTTATTTAATGTAAGTAAAGAAGGTCTCCAGATTTTATGAAAAACTATTTTTAAAAATCTAGAAGGGGGGCGGGAGTTTTTTTTCTTTTATTTCATTGGGTATCAGAAAACAATGTAATTTTAAAAACCTAAGGGAAGAAGCAACAAATATAGGGGGCAAATACCCCCACCCAAAATGGTGTCCCGAAAGAAATATGACTTAAATAGTTCTTAAAGTCATTGTTTATGATTAGTCCATCTGGAATCAAAAATCAGTGTACATTTTGCAATGCACATTTTACAATGTACATTACTTTGCATTACTTATAATAGTTTTAAAACGTACTTCTCAAACGAAAACGGACAGTCAACAAACAACAGAAAAAAAGTAATAACTGATGTGTCTACTCACAAGCGTATAGTTTCCCAAGGACAGGTAACAGAACCGGAATCATGTCGTCACAAAAAGCATTAATCAAGACAGGCTATCTGCAAATAAATTTGTTTTTAACCAAAAATTCAACTAATTAAGAGGTGACTTGTTGCATTATGAGGAACGCGTTGTTCCTGATAGGGGTAACAAATTTGTTTGAAGGTAAAGGATGCAAAAACTTGATGAAAGACCAAAAATATTTAGGGTACTTGTTAAATATCCCAAAAACACCCAAGAAAGTTAGGTTTAATCCTAATGAAATACACAAAAATATGATACTTTAGTAACAAAATTATGGAAACGACAAAACAAGATTACGGAAAGCAGTCTGCCCAGAACACATTTTATAAAATACCAAAACACCTTATTATATTCAATATTTAATTAAGGTATAACTTCATCGTAGTTTTTCTCACTGAGACTAAGGTAATTACAACCAAATGCAGACGGTCCAACAGTTTTTACTCAAATCACTCATATCAAAAACTTTACTGTTTTTGGGATATTTGACAAGTATTACCTTTAGTTATTACACTACAAGGACTATCCTCTATTCTGGACAAGGAAGATCGAAGGACTAATTTTAGAAAAACAATTTGTGAAGTTGCTGAAGGTGTCTTAGGGAGGAAATCTTTACCTGCAGCTAAGAATATTAGTGAAAAAGCTTTATGTTTAATAGAAAGGAGAAAGGACTTGCAAAAGAAGTATCTGAGAGATAGAGAATAATAAAAAAAAGGAATGAAAGGAAAGAGAAGAAAGCAGTAAAATATGGACTAAGGAGGTATGAAGGGGAGGCAATGGATAAAATTGCTGAGGATCTGGAAGATGCAGCTAGGCGGCATAATAGTAAAATATTGTACTGGCATGTTAATAAATTGAGAGGGAGTAGTCAATCCGGACTTGGCCCAGTTAAAGACAGGAATGAGGCCACAATTAGCGATAAGGAAAGAACTAAAGAGGGATGGGCCAAATATTTTAAGAATTTGCCTGACAAAGATAGATTTGCAGTAAAAGAGATAGAAGAAAATACAAAAGTTTGTGATACCTTGGATGTGACGGAAGATTTGTTTTGAGAGGGAGAACTAGCGGCAGTACTAAAAGGATAAAAAAAAAATAAGGCTCCAGGTGCTGATAGGGTGGTAAATGAATTTCTTAAATGCGATGGCTCTGAGGTTAGAAATAAGTTACTGGAGATTATGAATGTGATTTTTGAAAAAAGGGAAGTACCTAACGATTTTAGGAAAACCTTAATTAATCCACTTCATAAGAAAGGTGATAAAAGTGAGTGTGGTAATTATAAAGGCATTAGTCTGGTCTCTGTAGGTAGTAAATTATATAGTAATGTGACACTTTTTAGACTGAGAGATGCCATAGACAAAGATTTAAGAGAAGAACAGTGCGGTTCGAGGAAAGGTAGAGGATGTGTTAACTAAATTTCCACTCTTTGGGACAATAGTTGATAAGTGCCTGAGTTTTCAAAGATCTTTGATCCACAGTTTTATAGATTATGAGCAAGCATTCGATTCTGTTGATAGAAGAACGTTGGTAAAGGTTTTATCCTTGTATGGTATACCAGACAAATACATTAAAGTGATTAGTGCTATGTACGAAATGAGGTTACCAGCTGGTTTTGTATTAAATCAAGAGTTAAGCAGGGTTGTGTTCTATCCCCCTTTAAACGGATTATTTTGAAGGGCTTTGTCTTAAGGAGTACAGGAAAGACAATGGGAGACCACAGAATCAAATGGGGAGGAAAAAGTCTCTTGGACATAGATTATGTTGATGATTTAAGCATCCTAGATGAAACTGTGAGCAAACTAAATGAACTTTTAGAGGTTTTGCAAGTTCAGGGTGCTAGAAAAGGTTTGAAAATTACTGTTAATAAGATTAAGTCACTAAGGCTAGGAATAAGTCAAAATGAGAATATGACGTTGGGCGTTGAAAATATTGACTAGTTGGGAAGATTCACTCACCTTCATAGTATTATTAGTAAAGATGGTAGGATCAGTGAAGATGTTAAAAGAAAAATAATCAAAGGTCAGGGTTTTTTCTCACAGTTAAAAAAAGTTAGGAAGGATAGGAAGATAAGTATGCAAACCAAGATTAGAATATTAGAAGCTACAGTAATGACGGTGGCCAAATATGGCTCTAAAGCATGGGCACTCATAAAAAAGGATGAAGATTTACTAGATGTTTTCCAGAGAAATGGCTTAAGGATTGTTCTGGGTATCTGGCTGACTGACTGTATGTCAAACAATAGGCTACACGAAAAATGTGGTTCAATACAGCTCTCTAGGGCTATAATGACAGAAAGATTGAGATGGATAGGCCAAGTTTTGCGGATGAAGCACGACAGACTGCCAAAGATTGTTCGTTTCGGCCAAACGTCTAGGGCTGAACGGAAAGCAGGTCGTCTTCGTCTGGGATGTGAGGACGTCATAAAGAAAGATTAAAAGGAAATGAGAACGTTGTGGGCGGATGTAAAAAGGAAGAATTGAAGTGGATTGGGATGGAGGAGGAGCGTGCGCAGCTAAGTTGACCTCAAGCGGCTTGGTGCTGCGGTGATTTGTTAGTAGTAGTAGTAGTTTTGAAAACCTTATGAAAATCTTCTTTTGAAAAATAGTTACTTCTAGAACGCCAAGGAACCCGATGTGTGAAAAAGGTCTTAGAAATTATTTGTTAGTGTGAAGTTCATTTTTAATATAGAAGAGCCCATGTTTTCTTGCTTGCTCTGCATGGCATTAAAATTATTTAAAAGGTTACACCCTAACCAAAGTCAGGTCCAATTAGACCCCGACACCGCGCCAGCAGATCGACCGAACGCCGCCAACGAGAGGCCCGGTTGACCGCAACCAAAGTGCCGCTACGCCGCTGGCCCACCACATGCGCACCGCTTCTGGCAGAGGTGGTGGCGTTCGGAAGACTTTGAAATAGTTTTACTGCAATTCTTTATTGATACGACCATAAAGTCAGAGCTTTTCTTTCTCGTGTGGTTTACTATTTCTATTATCCTGATTATAAATCAAGCAGGGCTTGAACTATTCCCGTATTTTCGGGTATTTCCTCGAAAATCTATGCCTCACCCGGAAAAAAATTTTGGTTCCCCGAATCCCCAAAAATTAACCACTCACGGTGCCACCCCTAGCGATTTATCACCGGTGACTTTCCCTGCCAAATATTACTTTGAATAACATAATTCTTCACTACTCACTTGTTCGTTAATTTTCGTCTTTTTTTCCACTTTGCATAAAAACCAAACAGATGTAATTGCAATATAAACAGTTCTTCATATGTTGACAAAAAAGTATCGTCTTTATGAAATGAGAGTAAGTCATTTCGGATGCAGTTTCCCAATCTCTATTTCTTACATCATTTGTAGTCAAGAATTTTATTTGAAGTTGAATATAACGCATTCACTATTATACAGCTTCAGCTGGATTTTGAAATTAATCGTCGACAAATCGTTTCTACAGCTGACTCGTAAGTTTGCAGATTTATGTTTTCTTTTTCTGATTTTAGATATTATTTTCTTAATTTTTAATAAATAATTTTATAACGCCTCATAGTTAAATAAAATACAATCTTCTTTCTTAAGAAATTTTACCCTCCCCCCCCCAAAAAAAAACCTTCTACCGAGGCAAAATTTAGCTAGAGAGGAGGGTAGGTACAAGGTTGGTGAATTAAATACTGAAACTGAAAGTAACCCCAAAATCTAAATCATAAAAAACTGTAAATTAGTGCCCCTAGGGGGCTATCATTTTAACATGATAATACCTCATTTTTTTTAATTGAAAGCAGGGACGCCAAAAAAATAATCATTTTTTTTTCAATTAAAGTGGAGACGGAAGAGAATGATATCAAAGTCCCTGGGAAACCATTGAAATATTTTGATAGACCCAGGGCCCCCCAGTGGGACATTGTCTTTGTATTTGGTATTTTTCATTTCTAAAAATTATTTATTGTTTAAAGCAAGTAATCAAAAAAGTTACTTTATTTTTTTAATTTAGGTAAGATACTGTACCCTATAACGGTGTTCGCCAGAGGGGGGGGGCTAGGGACGTTTTTTATTTAAATTATATTATATTGAATTTTTTTTATGGAAATAAGGGATGCACCAAAGTTATTTTTTTTTATTTAAATCAGACGGATCTTATAGAACATTATAGGGCTTTTTTTTTAAATACAAAAGGGAGTGTGAAGGGAGGTGAGACACTTTTACAAGACTATGAAACTTTGGTTGTTACCAGTAGCTACTAGGTGGAGTATACCATGAAAGTGTACTGGCAATGAGAAGAGAAAGTAAATTTGTAAAATTAAGCTGTGATTTGAGAAAGACTAATGAAAACATTTATGTTTGCAGTCAACATTGATCGCACCATAAACCTTTTTCCCTTTTTCATGGCCAAAGTTCATTTTGGTTTACTCTCTTACTCCTCAAAAGATCCATCCCTTGTCGAAGTCTCACTACCATTTCAATCATGGACGACCTCAGGGAGGGCATGGGGAATCCTGTCATCCCTGGAAATTGTGACTATAAATCATGTATGAGGAAACAAATGGACGGAGGGCCGAAACTCGATGATACTGCATAATAAAACTGAACTCGATGAGTTTTCAGGTGGAGTATTAATTTTTGAAATTACTTCTTTTTTTTATTTTCATACACTTTTATTTGTAATATACTACTTTATACTTTACCTTTCCATTACAAAAAAAAAATATTATTATTATATTTTATAATAAAATTTTTCATTACCTTTATTTCAAGCTTTTTTTTTTACCTATTTTCATTACCATTAAAAAAAAACGTTCTCTGTGTCATGCTACCTGTCAAAAAAGGCAGACATCTAGCGTTGAAGTATTGACCGTTTTCCTGTGTTAGAAAAAAACTTCGCGTTCAGATAAACTTTTCATAAAATGTAATTAGAATTTTAAAAAAAGTTTTATCAACTGAATTCAAGTAGAAACCTTAAAACTTAAAAAGGAACTGAAATTATTCAGTATTAAGGGTGGCTTTACCCTCCTTAAATCCTCGCTCGCAAAGCACTAGTGTGTTAGTTTTTTTAAGGTTCTTTTTCATATTAAATGCCCCTTGTGCTTCAGCAAACTTTCTTGAAGAATTCTGACGAGAAGTTAAACTTTAGAGTAAACAGCGAGCAGATAAAGAGGGGAAGCCCTCCTCGTATAAGGTATATTTTCCTGTCGGTGTTAAGTTTTGAAGTTTTTTGTCCCTTCCTGTTCTTGAACTTCTTTGTTTAATTGTTTAATTCAATAACTGTATATTCATTGGTAGCACCCCTTTCCACTTTTTCAGTTTTCCTGTTCAAGAATTAAAATGTTGGATTGCAATAAATATTTTGGACAGAATTTGAATATAACCGTAGTTTTGTTCAACAGTTATTTTACTAGAGAATTTAGTGGGGACGAAGAGTAATGTTATTCATTGTAGCCTATATTGTAGCAATGTTAGCCTGTACATTAGAACATTGTAGACTTATACATTAACAAAGAAATATATTAAAATTTAAAATAGCAAACAATAAAGTTCTTACTCGCCTATAGTCCTCCCCCCCCCAAAGAAAAAAATCTCTGGCGAGGCACGTGATGGCCGACCTCGCCTGTGTTCACTCGGTGCCAGTACAGATGTGAAAGGATGATCTTAAACTGTAAAGGGTAATAGTGTAGCAGTGGGAGAGGTACTATTACCCTCCTAGTGGAGGGTAATCACCTGCACAACCACCCAACGTAACTGATCAAGGCGTGTGCCCCTATTATTACAGTTAATCCAGAGTGATCATAAGCAAGTTACGACATGCCACCACACCCCCCTCAACAAACTGCAGTATATATTCATCGGGAGTCTTAATGTACTACTACTACTACTACTACTACTAACAACTCACCGCAGCACCAAGCCGCCTGAGGCCAACACAGCTACGTAAGCTCCTCCTCCATCCCAATCTATTCAAATCCTCCCTTTTTACATCCGCCCATGAAGTTTCCCTTTCCTTTAAATCTTTCTTTATGGAGTCCTCCCACCCCAGACGGGGACGACCTGCTTTCCGTTTAGCCCTAGATGGTTGGCCGTAAAGAACAATCTTCGGCGATCTGTCATCCTTCATCCGCACAACGTGCCCTAACCACCTCAACCTTTCTTTCATTACAGCCCTAGAGAGCGGTACTGAACCACATTTTTCGTACAGCCTATTGTTTGAGCCGGGTACCCAGACCAATCCTTACGCAATTTCTCTGGAAAACATCTAGCAAATCTTCATCCGCTTTTCGGAGCGCCCATGCTTCAGAGTCATATTTGACCACTGTCATCACTGTAGCTTCTAATATTCTAATCTTGGTTTGCAGACTTATCTTCCTATTCTTCCAAACTTTTTTTTAACTGTGAAAAAACAGCCTGAGCCTTGGGTATTCTATTCTATTTTTTTTTTTTTTTTTTTTTTTTTTTTTTTTTTAATTTTTTGATTATACCCACCTCCTCTCCTCTCGGTGAATTTCAAACTTTCTTTAACAATATCTCATAATTTATTTAATGTCACCTACTCTTTTCTTAAAAAAAAACTTCTTCAAAAGAATCCATATATTAAATTTATATAAAATTGAGCATTCCAAAATATATCAGGTTATAAAAATAGAGGTATACTACATTTCAAATTTCACATACCTTTTAGGTTCATCCGATATCTCAGGCTGCCCTTCCCCCTTAGGGCACCCCTTCCATCGTGACCTTAAATTACACTTTTCAAATCCTTTTTAAACAACCACTATTTACCCCTATATATAAGTTAAATTTACCCCCCACCCCCAAAATAACAATATAAAAAAAAAAAAAAAAAAAAGATAAGGAAATGAAAAACTACCTTTACAAAAAAAAATAATAATAGGTATAATTTCTCATTATCCGTTCGTTTCATTTCTTTTAGCTTTATTACTCATCTTACCTTTCCCCTTTGGCTGCTCAATTCTCTTCAAACTTTATCTTTATACTACTTTTAAAACTTACTCAATTCACTTTAAACTTTACGTTTATCCTACATTCAATACTTATTTCTTTATCATTCTTTTATTCCGTTTTTAAATAACAACAATTCAATTTATAATTAAAATGTCTTACAAAAACTTTTTTTTCTCTCTTTCTTTTCCTTTTCTTTTTTTCTTCTTTTTTTCCCTTGCTTCTCTGTTTTACTCTTTTTTGTTTCTTTCTCCTCGCCTTTTCTCTTTTTTTTAATATCTTCTATACACCTTCACTTTTTTCCTTTCTTTTTGCCTTTCCTTATATTTACTAGCCTATTCCACTGAACTCTTACCTTTTTCATTACCTCTGTTGGGTTCGTATCTTTTATTTGCGCTTTCCAAACATAATAGCTGAAATGTGTGAAAATGTATGTCAAATCTTCGTGTTTTTTCATTTGATTGGTTTCCATGCATAATTTTAATTCTACAATCTTTTCTGCGTTGACCAGTTCCTCATTTTCTTGTATTTCACTACTTAACAGTTGTTTCAATTCTTCTAATTCTGTTTTTACGCTTGTGCACTGAAGAATTAAATGTTCAAGTGTTTCAATTTGATTTCCACACCTTCCGCACATTCCAGTCGACTTGGTGGGGTCTATCCTATGTTTTCTTTTTTCAGTTGGCAGTATTTTTTGAACTTGGAAAAACGCATGCTCTTAAACCTTCGGCGGTAAGAAACTAGAGTGTATCAGGTCGAAAAATTTTTTTAGTCTTTCATTGTCAAGATCACTCGTCTCTAGAATTTTTGCTGAAGGTAGGTTTTCCTGCGAAATGAACCATTGTTTCATATCCGTTTTGCTGGATGTTTTGCTATCAGGGTCTGCGGTACTTTTTTTCAGTAATTCTTTAACAGTTCCGAAATGTTTTTTTACCGAGTTTGGGCAGTCACTCCTTTCATTTTTTACCCATGCGTTATACCAATTTTTCATTGGGTTTGTTTCTTCAAAATGGATTTCTTCGATTATTGTTTTCATGTAAAGTTCTTTTATCTTGGCTTCTGTTTTAATTATTTGTAGGCCTCCTTGGCTTTTCAGTAGAAACATATCTGTAAGTTTAAGCTTTGGAGGGGGTTTTCCGTACCAAACGAACTGATATATCATTGATTTTATTTTCTTCCGGATGCCTTTTGTGGGGTTTGATACTGAAGTGAAATACTATATCAATGGACAACAGTAAGTATTAACGTATTGAGCTTTCTGAAATATTGTGAAGGCTCTTCCATAGCTGTAAGTAAGTGTCGATTGAAACTTTTGCAATGCTTTAGCCCAGTTTACTTTTTCAGTCTCTTCTATGTTTTTCTCCATTGAATACCTATATCCTTTATTTCATCTTTCCTTTCTATCCCGCCAATAAACTGAGGTTCTTCTTCGCTTAAACACAGGACTTCGCATTTTTCTTTGTTTAATTCTAGTTTGAACAAATCGCAGTACTTAGTTATACAATGCAGAGCACGTAAATAATCCATGTCTGTTTCCGTGAAAGTCGTGAGGTCGTCGACAAATCCTTCTAGCTTTTGTTGGGTCCCTCCTATCTCTATTCCTTGTATCTCTTGCTCCAAATATCGCAACAAAGGGTCAATATATATTTCGAACAATAAAGAGCTTAATGGGCATCCCTGTCTCACTCCTGTCTCTGCTTCAAAGCTATTACTTTCCATATTACCTATTACAATGACCTGTTGTATTTTCTCCAAGGTCTTTTTTATCCATTCGATAAACTCTTTACAGAAACCGTATGCCACTAGTATAATAAGTAGGATTGTTCTTCTTATTTTGTCAAATGCTTTTCAAATGTCAAAGCTTGTTATTATGTATTTCCCTTTTTTTCTTTTTTTCTATCACGTGTATTACGTTTCGTATGGCTCTTAGAACATCAGCTGTTTTCCGTCCATCTAATCCTCCTTTTTGTCGCTTACTTAGCACCTTAGCAAGTACCTTTTTTAGGCGGTTTGCAAGAACTTTGGTGAGAATCCGATATTCGCAGTTTGTTAAATTTAATGGTCTCCAGTTCTTCAGTTCTTCAAGATTTCCTGACTTTGGTAGGAGCTTCATTATTCCAATGCAGCTATTTTTTTCTTCAGGGCTATTTAGCATCTCGTTGAACATTTCAGACAGAATCGGGGCTATTTCATTTGCATGATGCTTATAAAATTCGTAAGGTATACCGTCTCTGCCCGGTGATTTGTTATTTCCCGTTTCCGATAATGCTTTTTTTATTTCTTCTGCAGTTATTTCGCTTATTAGTATTTCATTCTGTTCATCAGTTACTTTTGTTATAGTGATTTCCTCAATAAATTCTCGGACCTTCTTTTGCTCGTCTTCGGTTTCTTCTTTTTCTTTCTTGAACACATTTTGGTAATAATCTCTTGCTTCGTTTAATATATCATTTTCGTTTTCAAGGCCTTCTCCTTCTTGATCTATTATTCTTCTTATTTGTTGTTGGCTTTTTTTTTTCTTCTCGCGGCACATGAGAGTTGTTGTTAACTATTCGTTTTGAATATGTTCATCTATTTTAGTTCTTATTTTTATAGCTTCTGACCACTTATGCTCAACCTCTCTTATCTCTGCTAGAGCCTCAAAATATTCCTTGGTTGAGTTTTTTCCTGAATTTATCTCTTCTTTTAGCTGCTAAACTACTTTATAAAGAAAGCTGGCGTGTTTCTCTTCAAACCTTGTTGTATCACGAGAGATTTGTTGGGCCATTTTTGTAATCGCTGGCTTAGCTACCTTTTCCCAATGTCTCGGAAGGCTACTTTTCTCGACAGTTTTCAGTACCTCTAATATCTTTTCTGTTGCGTTTGTAAAATCTTTGTTTCTCAGTACTTCAGTATTCATCTTCCATGACAAATTTCTGAAATAAGATTTTTTTCTCTCGTTGTTTTTTAATGTGGCAATCACAGCTTGATGGTCGGAAAACGGTACAATTTTGTTCTCGATTTTGTCTATTTGTGGAAGGATCTCACCTGACGTGTATATGCGGTCGAGTCTAGCTCCACCTCCGTACGCCGTCCAGCTTATCTAAGTGAAACTTCTTGTATTCACTTTTTCTTTCCAAACGTCTAGAAAGCCTGTATCCCGCCCAAATCGTTTCAGTGACAAGCAAATATTTTCACTTTGTGCTATAGCATCTTGCTTGTCTGTTATGCACTTAAAATCTCCAAGGAAAACTGTGTTTTCAAGATCTTTCTGTATATATGGGGCTATTTTTTCTTCGAAGAATACTTCTCGTACTTTTTTGTTTTGCGACGCAGATGGAGCATATATGTTGACAAATTTGCACCCACCTATCTCACACCTGATAATTCTCCCGTCTGTATCAGTTCGAACATCTTTTACATGGACGTTTTCTTTATATACTATCGCCACGCTTCCTCCACCCTCATTGCAATTCGTAAAATACTTATATTCAGGTTCTAAGCCTTTTAATTCGCTTGTGTCGTTCTCTTGTATATATGCTAAGTCTATTCTTTCTTTTAGTAGATACCCTTTTAGCATTAATTGTCTGCTTTTTTGCTTTTTTCCATTTACGTTTAAAGTTGCGAATTTTTTGGAAACTCTTGCTGACTTATCACCATGTCTTCTGCATTTTCTCTAGTTCTTGCTTTCTTGGTTTCTTATCCTTCTACTGACGAGAAAGATGTCTCAGCGTAATCGATTAGCTCCAATGCCTGTCTTGCCGAAGGGCTGTTGCTGCTCTGTACGATTTCTTCCACACTATCTATCATACCTTCGGTGCTTTCAAGTCGGCTCGAAAGTTCAGCTTGACCTGTCTGTGACTCTGTTCTTTGCGATCTTTTGTTCCTTTTCATACCCCTAGTGAGTACTCCCGGCAGTGAGCTACTCCTGCTGCGAGCCTCTAGGAACTCTTCATCTTCGCTATCAGTCCCTTGTCCTTTTTTCTCCAGTTTCCTTTTTCTTTCTATCTCGTCCTTGTATTCATGGGTCGTTTTCCGCTTTTCCAATCTTGCGAGTTCCTGCTTCATTTTATCCATTTCGCGATCTGTTTTTTATTCCTGATTCTTACGCGTATTTGTCTTTTCCTGTCCATTTTCTTTTTCTTTGGGTCTAAGGTTGGTTTGGTTTGCAGGTTGTTTTTCCGGCCGCACGTTGCTTTGGCTACTAACGGCATTAGGCGCACTTGGTTCGGATCTTATATTTCTTTGCGACCTCTGTGAGGAAAAAGGACACTGAGCTGCTAAATGTCCTGTTTCATCACATATAATGCAAGTTTTGATTTGGCCATCGTACCATATCCGCATTCTCATTCCATTTACGAAAATGAAAGAAGGGATGTTCTTATCTACTCTCATGCTTGCTTTTGCCCTTGTTTTGGCTGTTTCGAGATATCTGTCACCAGAGTAATACTCACGTTTGCATGAGAAAACCCTACCATACCTTTCCAATGTCTCTTGAATATCTAACAACTCCATTTCTAGCGGCATTCTTTCTATTTTCACGAAAGTGAATCACGCAATCAGCGCGTGTACATCCAATAGACACACCGGATTCCTAAAATACGGCACTTCTTAACGGGAAAAAAAATATTCACTTACTTGGAAAATCACAATTATAAATCTGGTTTCAATTTTATCCCAAAAAAAACACCAAAATCTTATTCAAAAACTAGTGAAATGACAAAATATATTTTCCTTAGTTATTTCACCCAGGGTTGCCAGCTATCAGCTGGCAACCCTGGCTATTCTATTTTTAACATCTTTAACATCTATGGCTATTCTATTTTTAACATCTTCACTGCTCCCATCATCTTTACTAATAATACTACCAAGGTAAGTGAAGCTGCCCACTCTATCAATCTTTTCATTACCCAACGTCACCTTTTCTTCTTCACTTATTCCTAGCCTTAGTGACTTAGTCTTCCTAACATTAATTTTCAAACCAATTCTAGCACCCTGAACTCGCAAAAACCCTAAAATTTCATTCATTTTGCTCAAACTTTCATCTCCGATGCTTAAATAATCAGCATAACCGAAGTCCAGGAGACATTTTCCTCCTCATGTGATTCCGTGGTCTCACATTGCCTTTCCTTTGCTCCTTAAAGCAAAGTCCATCAAAATAATCCATAGAAATGGGGATAGAACACAACCCTGCTTAACTCCTGATTTAATACAAAACCAGCTGCTAACCTCATTTCCTACCTTAAGTCAACCCCTCATTTCCTGCCTCTCAACCCCTCGCTCTTTACGCTTAAGTTTTCACAACTTTGTTTTTAAAACAATAAAAAACTATAGCGTAAAGAACGAGGGGTTGAGGAGGGGCAGCCCCTTTCATATACAGAATAATTTATTTTCGTTTTAAGTATTAATGTCACTCCTTGCTTTCAATTTAAAAAAAAACTTTTTTTTTTATTTGATGTAAGTAAAGGTCTCCAGATTTTATGAAAAACTATTTTTCAAAATCTAGAAGGGGAGTGGGAGTTTTTTTTTTTCATTTATTTCATTGGGTATCAGAAAACAATGTAATTTTAAAAACCTAAGGAAAGAAGCAACAAATATAGGGGGCAAATACCCCCCACCTAAACGGTGTGCCGCAAGAAATATGACTTAAATAGTTCTTAAAGTCATTGTTTATGGTTATTCCATCTGGTATCAAAAATCAGTGTACATTTTGCAATGCACATTTTACAATGTACATTACTTTGCATTACTTATAATAGTTTTAAAACTTAGTAAGTTTAACTTACTTCTCAAACGAAAACGGACAGTCAACAAACAACAGAAAAAAAGTAATAACTGATGTGTCTACTCACAAGCGTATAGTTTCCCAAGGGCAGGTAACAGACCCGGAATCATGTCACAAAAAGCAATTAATCAAGATAGGCTATCTGCAAATAAATTTGTTTTTAGCCAAAAATTCAACTAATTAAAAGGTGGCTTGTTGCATTATGAGGACCGCATTGGTCCTGATAGGGTTAACAAATTTTTTTGAATGTAAAGGATGCAAAAACTTGATAAAAGACTGAAAATATTTAGGGTACTTGTTAAATATCCCAAAACACCTAAAATAGTTAGGTTTAATCCTAATGAAATACACAAAACTATTATACTTTAGTAACATAATTATGGAAACGACAAAAAAAGATTACGGACAGCATGCTGCCCAGAACACATTTTATAAAATACCAAAACACCTAATTATATTCAACATTTAATTAAGTTATAACTTAATCATAGTTTTTCTCAATGAGCCTAGGGTAATTACAACCGAATTCAATCAGACCAACCGGTTTTACTCACATCAATCATATCAAAAACTTGACTGTTTTTTGGATATTTGACAAGTATTACAGTTAGTTATTACACTACAAGGACTATCCTCTATTCTGGAAAAGGAAGATCGAAGGAATAATTTTAGAAAAATAATTTGTGAAGTTGCTGAAGGTGTCTTAGGGAAGAAATCTGGAACTGCAGCTCAGAATATTAGTGAAAAAGCTTTATGTTTAGTAGAAAGGAGAAAGGACTTGCACAAGAATTATCTGAGTGATAGATAATAAGAAAAAAAAGGAATGTAAGGAAAGAGAAGAAAGCATTAAAATATGGACTAAGGAGGTATGAAGGGGAGGCAATGAATAAAATTGCTGAAGATCTTGAAGAAGCAGCTAGACGGCAAATAGTAAAATATTGTACAGGTATGCTAATAAATTGAGAGGGAGGAGTCAATCCGGAATTGGCCCAGTTAAAGACAGGAATGAGGCCACGATTAGCGAGAAGGAAAGAACTAAAGAGGGATGGGCCAAACATTTTAAGAATTTGCTTGACCAATATAGAGTTACAGGATAAGATATAGAATAAAACACTAAAATGTGTGATACCTTGGATTTCACGGAAGATTTGTTTTGTGACTGAGAACTAGCGGCAGTACTAAAAGGATAAAAAAATTATAAGGCCCCGGGTACTGATCATGTGATTAATGAGTTTCTTAAATGCGATGGCTCTGAGGTTAGAAATAAGTTACTGAAGATTATGAATATGATTTTTAAAAAAAAGGGAAGTACCTAACGATTTTAGGAAAACCTTAATTAAGCCACTTCATAAGAAAGGTGATAAAAGTGAGTGTGGTAATTATAAAGGCATTAGTCTGGTCTCTGTAGGTAGTAAATTACTTAGTAATGTGATACTTTTTAGACTGAGATATGCCGTAGAAAAAGTTTTAAGAGAAGAACAGTGCGGTTTGAGAAAAGGTAGAGGATGTGTTGACCAAATTTTCACTCTTTGGGCCAATAATTGAGAAGTGCCTGAGTTTTCAAAGACCTTTGGTCCTCAGTTTTATAGATTATGAGAAAGCATTCAATTCTGTTGATAGAGGAACGTTAGTAAATGTTTTATCCTTGTATGGTATACCAGACAAATACATTAAAGTGATTAGTGCTATGTACAAGAATAACACAACTGCGGTTAAGGTCGGAAATGAGGTTCCCAGCTGGTTTTGTATTAATTCAGGAGTTAAGCAGGGTTGTGTTCTATCCCCCTTTGTACGTATTATTTTGATGGGCTGTCTTAAGGAGTACAGAAAAGGCAATGGAAGACCACATAATCAAGTGGGGAGGAAAAAGTGTCCTTGAATTAGATTATGCTGATGATTTAAGCATCCTAGATGAAACTGTGGGCAAAATGAATGAAATTTTAGAGGTTTTGCAAGTTCAGGGTGCTAGAAAAAGTTTTAAAAATAATGTTAAAAAGATTAAGTCACTAAGGCTAGGAATAAGTCAAAATGAGAATGTGACGTTGGGTGTTGAAAATATTGATTAGGTGGGAAGCTTCACTTACCTTCGTAGCATTATTAGTAAAGATGGTGGGAGCACTGAAGATGTTAAAAGTAGAATAGTCAAGGCTCAGGGTGTTTTTTCACAGTTAAAAAAAAGTTTGGAAGAATAGGAAGATAAGTCTGCAAACCAAGATTAGAGTATTAGAAGCTACAGTGATGACGGTGGTCAAATATGGCTCTAAAGCATGGGTACTCATAAAAGCGGATGAAGATTTGCTAAATGTTTTCCAGGGAAATTGCTTAAGGATTGTTCTGGCTATCTGGCTGACTGACTGTATGTCAAACAATAGGCTCCACGAAAAATGTGGTCCAGTACAGCTCTCTAGGGCTATAATGACGGAAAGGTTTAGGTGGAAAGGCCAAGTTGTGTGGATAAAGCATGACAGGCTGCCGAAGATTGTTCTTTTCGGCCAACCGTCGAAGGCTAAACGGAAAGCAGGTCGTCCTCGTCTGGGGAGTGAGGACGTCATAAAGAAAGATTAAAAGGAAATGGGAACTTTGTGGGCGGGTGTAAAAAGGAAGGATTTAAGGAGATTGGGATGGAGGAGGAGCGTGCGCAGCTAAGTTGACCTCAGGCGGCTTGGTGCTGCGGTGAGTTGTTAGTAGTAGTAGTAGTAGTTTTGAAAATTTTAAAAATCTTCTTTAGAAATATAGTTACTTCAAGAAGGCCAAGGAAATCGATGCGTGATAAAATCTTAGAAATTTCTTTTAGTGTGAAGTTCATTTTTAATATAGAAGAGCCCATGTTTTCTTGCTTGCTCTGCATGGCATTAAAATTATTTAAAATGTTAAACCCAAACCAATGTCAGTTCCAATTAGACCCCGGCGCCGCGCCAGCAGATCGACCGAACGCCGCCAAATAGAGGCCCGGTTGACCGCAACCAAAGTGCTACTACGCCGCTGGCCCACCACCTGCGCACCGCTTCTGGCAGAGGTGGTGGCGTTCGGCTGACTTTGAAATAGTTTTACGGCAATTCTTTATTGATACGACCATAAAGTCCGAGCTTTTCTTTCTCGTGTGGTTTACTATTTCGATTTTCCTGATTATAAATCAAGCAGGGCTTGAACTATTCCCGAATTGTCGGGTATTTCCCCGAAAATCTATGCGTCACCCGGAAAAAAAGTTTGGTTCCCCGAATCCCCAAAAATTACCCAATCACGGTGCCACCCCTAGCGCGGTATCACCGGTGACTTTCCCTGCCAAATATTACTTTGAATAACATAATTCTTCACTACTCTCTTGTTCGTTAATTTTCGTCTTTTTTTCCACTTTGCATAAAAACCAAACAGATGCCGTTACAATATAAACAATTATTCATATGTTGACAAAAAAAGTATCGTCTTTATGAAATCAGAGCAGGCTAAGTCATTTCGAATGCAGCTTCCCAATTTCTATTTCTTACATCATTTGTAGTCAAGAATTGTATCTGAAGTTCAATATAACGCATTCACTATTATACAGCTTCAGCTGGATTTTGAAATTAATCGTCGACAAATCGTTTCTCAAGCTAACTCGTAAGTTTGCAGAATTCTGTTTTCTTTTTCTGATTTTAGATATTATTTTCTTAATTTTTAATAAATAACTTTATAACGCCTGATAATTACATAAAATAAAATCTTCTTTCTTAAGAAATTTTACCCTTCCCCCCCCCCAAAAAAAAACCTACCGTGGAGAAGTTTAGCATGTGAGGAGGCTCGGTAAACTGATTGTGAATTAAATACTGAAACTTAAAGTAACCCCATAATCTAATTCCTAAGAAACAGTAAATTAGTGCCCATAGGGGGCGATCATTTTAAAATAAGGCCTCATTTTTTTTTAATTTAAAGCCTGGACGCCAAAAAAATAATCATTTTTTTTTCAATTAAAGCGAAGACGGAAGAGAATTATATCAAAGTCTCTGGGACACCAATGAAATATTTTGTTAGACCCAGGGCCCCCCAGTGGGACATTGTCATTGTATTTGGTATTTTGCATTTATCAAAAATATTTATTGATTTAAGCACTTAATCAAAAAAGTTCCGGTATTTTCTAAATTTAGGTAAGATACGGGACCCTATAACTGTGTTATCCAGAGGGGGGGGGCGATGGACGGTTTATATTTAAATGATATTATATTGAATTTTTTTATGGAAATAAGGGATGCCCCAAAGTTATTTTTTTTTATTTAAAGCAGAGACGGATCTTATAGAACATTATAGGGTTTTTTTTTAAATACAAAAGGGAGTGTGAAGGGAGGCGAGACACTTTTAAAAGACTATTAAACTTTGGTTGTTAAAAGTAGCTACTGGGTAGAGTATACCATGAATGTGTACGGTCAATGAGAAGATAAATTAAATTCGTAAAATTAATCTGTGATTTGAGACAGACTGCTGAAAACGTTTATGTTTGCGGTCAACATTGATCGCACCAACGGTGCGCCACCGACATCTTACCGGTGGCGCCCCGAAGCTGCTGTTTTTGGCCCCGCCACCGCCGGTCTTCCCTCATGGGCGGGGTACTAAGGTTCCAACGTCCAGTCTTAGAATACTCAACTAGTTCCATCCTACAGTCTTGGTCTGAGTGCCTAAACAAGAAGTGTTGTGCTGAGTGTGAATGAAAAAGATTTTGTTCTATACTTGATGCTTTGAAGGAATGCTCAGCTATTTCCTTATAAAGATTTCTCATATTTCTTATATTGCAAGAGCATTAAATAAAAAATAATCATAATTATATAATTGTCTATTTATTTTCAGTATTACTATTACTCTTTCAACATACGATGGATTTAGAAAACTAACAAAGGATTACAGTAACTAGCGCTTTACTAAAAACACAAAAGCCAATTAAAAATAAGAATTTTGATTTAGGAGTCAAAATTGAGTATACAGACACGCTTTAGTGCTACTCAAGATTAATAACAGATAAACCATAAAATTACCTCTGGAAGTCCGATTATTCTCTCTATACAATAGAGCATTTCAAGCTATGATAAAAATTATAAAGATAGTTTATAGTCCTTATACTATCCACATGGCTTCACTTTAAAATTTTCAACAAATTAATCATGAAATGTCCCTAAAATACTTTTATTTTATACTGTAAAAATTGCCCTTAAATGATTTAATTATAGTATACCAAAACTTATAGACTGCTTTGCGTTTTCACCAAAGCACTCCATTTCTTTAACACAAATAGGAAAATGGCTATCGGTTGGTTTAATTGTAATAGATTTATTGATATATACTAGTTAGCTAGACCGTAAAGAAATAATTGTTGTTCTCTTTAAATTCCAACTTCGCTCTTTACTTCCCTAAGAAAAACTTATTGTTTAATTAATAATATAATGCAATGAGAATAAATTAGCATACCTTCTCATCGAACAGTTCTTGGTACTTGTCCATTATTCAGAAAACACCTAAATTAATTCAATTTACAGGTACAGAACAAACTCTATTTGGTTATAATTTAATTTGTTTATAAATTTTCTTGTAGGCGTTTAAGTTTCGAGTTACCTTTTTGTGCAATGGACCCTCCAAGATTTTCGTATAATAAATGACGATTCCATGATAGTGTATGCTTGCTAGGGTTACCGAAAGCTCAGAAAAATCAAAGAAGACCAATTTTTACTCGGTCTCCATTTTGAAGTTTTCAATTCCTTGCAGCCAACATCTGTACAATATATATGTATTGTACACATGTAGGCTACACTGTACAATACATGTGTATTGTACAGAACACACTCAAGAAGTTTGTTATGATCAGTCTGTGTAAAACTGGTTTGTCTGTTTGCATTCAAAGACACAAAGCTTATGCACAGTGAGATAAACTACTAGATAGGTTTATTTTAAGTGCATATTTAATATATATATTTTGTATTTTGATTAGGATAGGTTAGGCATTAAACTTAATGCGCTCTGGGAATTATATATAAATGAATTACGCCTCGCATAATTCTTTTTTGTAGTTTCCTAAATGTTGTTACAAAAGTATTATATTTTCATCATAATTTGGTATGTTTCATTCTGATTAGCCTAACTTTACGTGCTGATTGTGTTCTGGATAATACACAAGTACTAATTCTTTTCCAACTCTTGACTCAACTTAAAGTTTATTGTTTTTTATATTTAGCATTTAGTTTTTACTTCCCTTTTTCGAGCGCTAAGGATGGCTTGGCAAAGGCACTTGTCGAAATTTATAAATTGCCATTTTGAAAATCAGCAGTTACATTGTGTCTTTTTATTTAGTTTTGTTTCTACATAAACTTTCTAGAAAGTTTCAACTTAATGCCCTATTAGTGTATCTGTGCAATAGTAGTAGTAGTAGTAGCCCTGAGACTTTCAACTAAAGCGTTAATATAATTAATCCTGAGAGTTTCCGCCCTTTATACAACCCTATTGCAAATATTACCTTTAAATTTAGTCAAACACATCGTGTTAACGGACTAGAAGTAAGGAGCGACCCGGCTAAATAGTAACCGAAACTATAATAGACTATACCAAAAGATACATCATACGAATTAAATTTTTATGCTGATTTAAATATATAAGTTTCATCAAGTTTAGTCGTAGGCTACCAATCAAAAGTTACGATCCTTAGGAAATTTGCATGGTTGTTGAAAAATGGAAGAAACAACCCATAAAAGACATAAAATCTTAATGAAAATCACATCATCAGATTCAGCGTATCAGAGAACCTCTTTGTGGAAGTTTCAAGCTCCTATCTGCAAAAATGTGGAATTTTGCATTTTCTGCCAGAACAATGATCACATTCGAACAGAAATTAAAAGTTCTACTGCCCTTTTTAAGTGACCAAAAAATTGGAGGGTAACTAGACCCTCTCCCACACCTATTTTTTTCTCAAAATCACCCGATCAAAATTTTGAGATAGCCATTTTGTTCAGCATAGTCGAAAAATCTAATAGCTATGTCTTTGAGAACGATTTATCCACCCCCAGTCTCCGGAAGTACGGCTAGATGGTTTTAAATTTGCAAATTTTTTTGCCTGCATTTATTATTGTTTTCGGAACTTTAGACTTTGTTGTTATGGGGGTTTTTTTTGAGGGGGGGGGAAGTTGAGAGGGAGGGGATGGATGCAAAGATATTTTAATGGGGAAATTTGGCATGGTGTAAGGGAACTTACAATGAAGGAGGAGACAGATTTCCCAGCATTATTCAAAAAACCATCAGAAATTAAATTAAAAAAAACAAGATTTTTAAATTGAAAGTAAGGATCACCATTAAAGCTTAAAATGAACAGAAGTTATTACGCATATGAGGTAGTTTGCCCCCTCGTCAATATCTCGTTCTTTACGCTAAAGTTTTTTTTAGTACTTTCAACTGAACCGTTTATTCTAATTAACCGGCCTTTTTGATTCCGGTGTCATTCTTATATAATTATAACATGATCTTAAGTTCAGAATACAGTGCGAGGTATTGAGGAGGGGGAAAACCCCCTCATATTCGCAATAATTTCTGTTAGATCTATGTTTTAATGTTGCTTCTTACTTTCACTTGAAAAATCTTGTTGTTTTTTTTTTTATTTCAACAAGCCTAACCCTCAAGCAGTAGTAGTTTTAGGTAGAGCATTAGTAAGTTATAGCCAGGGTCCTGTCCGATATTTTTTCGGGAGGGGGGGGAACGAATGATATTAAAGACCTAACCAGCTCTACATATTAAATTAATATAAGAAAACAAAGTTTTTCCAAGGGAAGCAAAGAGCGAAGTTGAAACTTAAAATGGACAAAAATTATTTCTTCACAGCCTGTCTAATATATATAAATCAAACTAGTATAAATAAACCAACTAATTATGTTTCCCTGTGTTTCTAGGATTATAGAGACCTAGAGCTTTGTTGGAAACATAAAAATCAAGTATTACAAACAGGAATATTGATTTGGGAGTGAAAAGTAAGTACGAAGCCTGACAACAATACACTAATCTATAGAGCTTTTCATAGTCTTACACCAGTTGTGACAAAAGTAACTTTCCATATACAATTAAAATTATCTTAAAAACTCAAGCTGAAAATGCGGTTGTTTGTCTCTACACAACAGCGAATTTCAAGCAATGATACAAATTCTAAAGCTAGTCTATGGTCATAATCCTATTGCTATCAAGATGGATTTAATCCTTACGTGTATAAAAAATAATAATGAATTTTCATTCTTAAAACCGACAGGACAGCCAGGCATTGAAATGAGCCACCGTGCAGAAGTGATACCAAATTAAACCAGAAAAAAAAATAAAGCAACAATCCTAAAATGAATTGCTATTTATCTTAAAAAGGATTTATCTTAAAAAGGATTTATCCTAAAAGGGATTGATAATATTTTTATTCTGTGTAAAAAAGTGTCCTTAATTGGTTTGCTTTTACTGTACCAAAGCTCCTATATTATTATGTGTTTTCAGTAAAGCACTACTTTTCTATGATCCTAGAAACACAGGGAAACATAATTAGTTGGTTCATTTGAACTGGTTTGTTTGATATATATTATATAGAATGTAAAGAAATAATGTTTGTCAGTTTTAATTTTCAACTTCGCTATTTACTGCCTTTGAAAAAACTTTGTTTTTTATATTAATCTTTGCTCGTTTTTGATTCAAATTCAATATAGACACAACTCTGCCATGATCATTTTTATTTATATAGGGAAATTTCTGTTCAATTCAAGTTTGAATGTCATTCCTTAGTTTTAATTGGAAACTTATGAAGCTGATTAAAGACGTATTTAGAAGTTTATATTTATGCCTAGTCACTTTTTATAAATTTGACTTGATGGCACACTCCCATAAAGTGTACTTTCTGTTTTTCCACCCATTTTTTCCAATGAAAAAAGTACATGTAATAACCAAAAAAAGGTGTTTTTCAAAACCTATACAGGAGCAAAAAATAAGGGGGCAAATCCCTTTCCCTTTATTACCGCCAGTAAAACTAGCACACAGGCTTCATCGCAGAATCAAGTTTGACGGTTTAATTCAAAACTGTTGATAATTCATTCTTAATTTTAGTCTGATTTTTAGTTGAAAAGTTTTTAGTTTTAGTTAATTTGTTTTCGCAACAATCTTTTACTTTTAAGATCAATAGCAGATTTATGAACTTATACAGGGGGTTTGGAGGGGGTGTATATGTGACGGGTTCTTACAAACCTCCAGTTAAGGGCTTTGGACCATAATTGTTGCAATGGCACCGTCTTATGCTTCCAAACTCTTCTACTTATGATTAGGCACCAAAAGTGCCATTTTTTATGCTATAGTTCAGCTATGGATGTTAAAATTGATAAAAAGCAAGTAGATATGAGTAACATGTTTAAAATTAGTCTCCCCGGGAGATGCTTTGAAAAACGAGTGCATCACAATTTCAAGAATAGTGTATTGCCTGAGAATAAATTATAAGAAGTGAAAAAACATTATTGAAAAAAAAAATTAAAGTAGTATCGAACGCTTTATAATCTAATTTGAAGTACAGTGCGATACTAAGAGAACGACGCCTCTAACAATCTAATTTAATATATTGGTGTTTGTGGGACTTTAATTTGCGTAGCTTATTAAGGAGGCCTGGAGGAGGAGGAACCAGCGGGAGGTGTTCTTGCAAACCTCGAATTAATGGTTTTGGGTCATAATTATTACAATTATACTGTTTTACACTTTCTAGATTTTTCACTTAAGAAGTGACACCAAAAGTTTTATTTTCAGTGCTATATCTCACTTACAAATTGTAGAATTGATAAAAGTATGTAGATATGAGCAAAAGTTTTCAAATTAACCATTAAACATCACTCTAAGAAGTTCTGGTGGCCAATAGCTCCAGCTTTTCCACTTCAGACATGGCAAAAAAGTGCCCTTTTTAGTACCATTTGAAACTTGCAAATGGCGGCCTTTATAGGAAGAACGTAAATATGAGCTATAAAAATATTATTTTTTATATGAGCTATAAAAAGTCTATCTACGGTGTTCTGGTTGCACGCTAGCCACACCCCTTGAGAAATGGCATAAAGTGCCCTTTTTCATGCCATATGGCACTTGCGAATGGTATAATTTATATAAACCACGTAAATATGAGTAATAGATTTTGAATAAGCTCTTAAGCATCTCTTATTGATGTTCTAAAAAACCGCTAGGCCTGGAAAAAAAAAGAAGAAAAAAAGACTATTTTAAAGTTTTTTAGCTCTTTGTCCCTAGCGGGCTTTGGTTTGCTCTTAACAAGGTTGCAGCTAATGCTACAACAATGAAAAAGAGTTAACCGTGAATTCTCCCAAGAAACTAGTTAATTTTGGAATCTGTGAAATCTAATAGATGGTAGACTTTGTAAAAACCTGGTAAATATAATAAATAGCTTATATTTGAGTCATTAAACATCTATCTCCGATGGTGTGCTAGCCATATGTGTCAATGTTTCAGTAGCTTACTGGTGAGCAGAAAATTTCTACTACTTACTCCAGGGTTGGGGAGAGGGTGGGTGCGGGACGGCTTCTTGTAAACCTCCAGTTAGGGTTCAGGAACATAACCATCACAATAGTAACTATTTTGTACTTAAGAGCTGATCCAATTAAGAAGCGGAACCAAAAGTGTTGTTTTCAGTACTATGTCGCACCTACCAATGGTAGAATTGAAAAAAAGCACGTTGATGTGGGCAATAGCTTTTAAAGGAGTCATTAAACATAACTCTTATAAATTTTGCTAGCCCAAGAGCATCAACTTTTCTACTCGAGAAATGGCACAAAAAGTGCCGTTTTAGTAACACTTCGAAATTTTAGACGGTGGAATTTATATAAATAAAGTATATAATAGCAATATTTTTTATATGAGCTATAAAAATCTGTCTACGATGTTCTTGTAGCCTGGTAGCACCACCACTTGAGAAATGGCAGAAAGTGCCATTCTAGTAACATGCGGCACTTGCAGGTGGTGGAGTTTACAAAAATCACGTTGATATAAGATATAGCTTTTGAATGGGCTATTAAGCATCTCTCTATGATGTTTTGGTGACCCGCTTGGCCAGGAGAGAAAAAAAAACAGAAAGAAAAGGGAGACAGATCAGTGCTACCGATGCAAAAAAGCGATTTTCCTTGTTGTTCAAGGAGGGGAGCTGTAATTAACCTGTCTAAGGTTTTCCACCATTCTGATTCCAATGTTACATTTTTATTTGATCTGACGCTATTTTGGAGGGGTTTCAGGCTTTTTTCGAAATCACCATAAATTTCTTTTTGCAATAAACTTTCACTTTTAAGACAAACCAAAATAATAGTTAATAATAACAATATTAATTTATTTATTTAGGCTATAACCCACCGCACAAACAATGTGGAAAATAGTGGAGTAAAGAGAAAAAGGAAAGAAAAAATAACCACACACAGCCCTTAAAGTAAGATAAACAAATAAAAAGAAAATTCAGCGAAACAAACGAATGAGACCATGGTGAGGGGACAGTTTTTCATAGACATAGCCTTTGTAGACAGTTTGACAGGTTGTAGACAGTATATGTAAATCACGAATTTTTGTCATTTATATCAGGTATGTTATACTTTTTGATAATACGGCGATTACGAAATAACGGAAGATACAAAAAAAAATTTGTAATACCGATAATTGAATTTTCTTAATTTAAGAGAACATATTATTACACAGAGTAATACCAAGCCAACCTAGGCTATCAACTGAACGTATAGAAGAATGACTGGAATTCAAAGGAGAATTCGTAGCATACCGTTGAAACAAAGATATTTGCACTTTTTAACATTGAAATTAAGTCCCATATCTAAAAGACCCCTTCTCACATTATCGACCATTTCAGACAAAGAAAATTCGCTCCAACTAATAAGTAGGATGTCATCAGTCTAAGCAATATACGATACATCAGAAAGTATCAACTATCTTAGGGAGCACTGTAACAATACAAAGCTTTCAAATATAAGGTGATAATCCGCCTCCTTGGCGTAATTCACATCGAACCCAGACATTCTCTTGGACATTAACCTAGTTCATGGACATTAACCTCGTTGCCAATCGTTAATAATTGTCAGATGTCAATTTTTTTCACAAGACAGTTTTTTTCAACACACGTTTCTTAACTTTTAGTAGCTATGGTCTGCGGTTCACTCTTTAATAGGTTGCAGCTGCCGCTGCAACCATGATACCAAAGGGTCCAGAAGTTTGCTGAATGTACCATCTGAGCAAAACGATTTCATAGCCATAAGGATAAATGACAGGCGACAGAATGCATTGGAATTGTATAATTTATGCTACATATTTGCACACTAGGGGGGTGGGGATAAGGTTAATCTTAATATGGTTTTAGCCCCTTTCTGATATTTATTTACCCCCCCCCTAATATGCAAATATTTAGCCTAGATTATATTATCTTATAAACTAAATTATTATATTTTCATCATCTTATGGCATCTTTCATTATGGTTAACCTAATAGCCCTTCTTGAGTGTATTTGCTATAATGCATAAGTACCTGTTATTTTTCTTTCAAGAGGGCATAGACTAATGCTACCACTTTTCTGTGTTTTTTTATGTTAATCATTGATGATAGAATGTATAGGAAGGCCAAAAAAAGGACGTAATTTGATATGGGACAGGGGGGAGGCACCTACCCCCACCAGGCCCAATTTTGAGCCCAGGCCGCAGGTGGCCCCCCAGCTAACCTTTCGTGTCTACAAAAAATCGCGTCAAGACTAAGATAAGCCTTCATAATTCAAGCATCCAGAGAAATAGGTCAGTTTTCTTTAGTATATCTTTGTCTCCATGAGAGTATATGGCTCATTTTTTCTTTTGCACTATCATTTTCACTTGATTTGGAAAAATGGATCCAACTATGCCCCCCCCCCCTCAGGATTTTGACGAAATTACGCCACTCACGTAGATATGAGCAATGTCTTTTATATAGGTAAATAAGGCTCTAAAAGCCTTATTTACCAATAGGCTCTATTTATTTATAGGCTCTATATTTATCTATAGGCTCTAAAAGCCTTATAAGGCTCCAAAGGCTCTAAAGGCCTTATAAGGCTCCAAAGGCTCTAAAAGCCTTATAAGGCTCTAAAAAATACAAATGAATGTGCATTGTCAGTTTAGTATACATATACTGATATTTAGTAATCAAAATGTTAATATTATTTGATTTATTAAAGTTATAAAAGTAAAAACATTTATATTTATTCAGTAAAGTGCAAATTTTGTTCTGGCCTTGGGAAGGCATAGGGGTTTTGCGCCCAACTTATGTTAATTTCTTCTCGTTTTGAGTTTAACTCGGTTAATTATGGCAGGCCTAATTTCTGTTCGTTTTGGGTTTCATTTATTTATCGATGCTGATTTGTGGTAGTTTCACGCTTGGTAGATTATTTGATTTTATTTTTGCTCATTTTTTGTTTAATGGAGTTCTTTACTTTTCTTTGAAAAACTTATTTTGTCGAAAAAGTTTTTTTAATTAATTACAATTCAAACGAGAATTCGTAGCATTACCGTTGAAACAAAGATACTCGCACTTTTCAACATTTAAAATAAGTCCAATATCTAAAAAACCATTTCTCACATTATCCACCATTTCAGACAAAGAAAATTTGCTCCTACTAATAAGAAGGATGCCATCCGCGTGAGCAATATAAGATACGTCAGAAAAACAAAAAAAGTAAGTATCAGCTATCATAGAAAGCACTCTAGCAAGACAAATCTTAAAAACATTCGGGGATAACACACCTCTTTGGCGTAATCCGCATCGAGCACGAACATTCTCTTGGACATTAACCCCATTCATAGACATTAACCCTGTTACCATTCGTTAATCAGTGTCAGATGGCAATTTTTTCACTAGGCAGTTTTTTTCAAAACACGTTTTTTAACTTTTAGTTACTATGGGCTTTGGTTCGCTCTTTACTAGGTTATAGCTACCGCTGAAACCATGATACCAAACAGTCGAAAAGTTTGCTGAAAGTACGATCTGAGCAAACCGATTTCATAGCCACAAGGATAAATGTCGGGTTACAGACTGCATTGTACTTGTATAATTTAGGCTATATATGTACACATTAGGGGGGTGGGGGTAAGATTAGGTTGAATTAGGGTTTTAACCACTTTCTGAGATTTAGTTTACCCCCCCCCTTAATGTTAAAATATTTTGCCCAAATTGTATTATTGTATAAACTAAAGGCTATTATATTTCAATAATGCTAAGTCATCTTTAATTATTATTAACATAACACCCGAGTGTATTTTGTATAATACACAAGTACCAGTAATTTTTCTTTCAAGAGGGCATAAACTAATGCTACCAATTTTTCTGTGTTTTTTTTTTTTAAGTTAATCGCCGATGGTAGAATTTATAGGAAGGCCATAGAAAGGGCTAATTTGATATGGGGCAGGGGCCAGGCACCTGTCCCCTCACGCCCCCCTTGTGTCCCCCCCAAGACCTCATTTTGCCCCCTAGCTGAAATTCAGTTTCTGCAAAAAAAAATCTTGTCAAAACTAAGATAAGCTTTCATAATTCAACCATCCAGAGAAACAGGTCAATTTTCTGTTGAATATCTTTGCCTCTATGATAATATTATTTGAAAAAAAAACTACGTTTTCTAAAGAGTTAAAGAGGCTGAGTTACAAGGTCGAACCTTAAAACGTACAGGGATTAGAGGCACAGTTGGGGGCTGCCGCCCCAAACCCCTCACTTTCGCAGCCTTTAAATAAAAAAAAAGTTTTTTATACTGAAAGTAAGGAGCGACATTAAATCTTAAAACGAACAGAAATTATTCCGTATATGAAAGAGGCTGTGCCCTCCTCAACGCCTCGCTCTTTACGCTAAAGTTTTTATTGTTTAAAAAAAGAGTTGTGAGAAAGTCAAACTTTAGCGTAAAGAGCGAGGCGTTGAGGAGGGCACAGCCTCTTTCATATACGGAATAATTTTTGTTCGTTTTAAGATTTAATGTCACTCCTTACTTTCGGTTTAAAAAACTTTTTTTTTTATTTAAAGGCTGCGAATGCGGGGGTTTGGGGGGACGCCAGCCCCCCAACTGTGCCTCCTAATTCCTGTACGGTTTAAGGTTCAACCTTGTAACTCAGCCTCTTTAACTCTTTAGAAAACGTAGTTTTTTTTCAAATAATTTCTGCATGTTTTTGTACAGTTTATTACTTACTATTGCTAGACTAACTGTTAGATGATTGTGTATTATTCTTTTCTTTCTCGACAGGGTGTTTTAAGGGTCGACCTTGTAACTCAGCCTTTTTAACTCTTTAGAAAACATAATTTTTTTCAAAAAATTTAAAAAAGAAACTGAGTTTTTTTTTTAATTTAAATTCAGTATATAAAAAGTTTGATCTAACGGCGAATCGAACTCGGGTTTTCCGCCTGAAAGCGATGAATCTCACCGCTACACTAAAGAGACATAATTGAAGTTGTTTTTTAGTAACGTCATGAATCTTTTTGACGCAAGCAAAACTTGATATTTGGTTTTTGGAAAACAGGGAAGGAGTAATCAGATTGAGCTGAAATTTCGAGGATAAGCTCCCAGGCCCCAGGAAAGCTTATCCTCTAAATTTCAGCCCGATCAGACAACGTTAAAGAGGGGTTGTGGTGGGAAAAATTAACATGGGCTAATATAGGAAAACAAGGTTTTTCGTAAATGAAAATTCGGGGGATAATTTTTTCAGTCTGAAAATATCAAAAGGCCCTAACAGGTCGAATTCTGCTTCGAATGAGTCATCATTCACCTGGATCCGTTGCCAACTGTGGCCTGTAGGCGTGGCTAAGAAAAAAAAAGAAATGAATTTTAAGTGGCTATATTCGGTTTTTTGAAAACAAGGAAGGAGTGATTGGATTGAGCTGAAATTTCGAAGATAAGCTCCCAAGCCCTAGGAAACCTTAACCTCTAAATTTCAGCCCAATCGGACAACGTTAAAGGGGGGCTGTGGTGGGAGGGTCCAAACTTCCGGCCCAGTTTACCCCATGAAGATAAAGTCGGAGGAGGATGAAATTTTGCAAGTTTCTTAGTTTGAGCTTGGGCTACAAAATGCGATTACCG
>NW_028300422.1:1230464-1251685 GCF_049724085.1 Artemia sp. Qi Xiang Cuo | reverse complement strand
TGTTTAATTCTTCCTGTAGCGACAGGGGTCTTTTTATTGGGGTTGCTGGGGATACCATGTCATCAGGAAATCTTTTGGGGGGACATGGGGTCGAAATTCTATCGGGGAAAAATTGGGTTTTTGGTGACAGCGTATAATCCAATTCTTGCTCTGAGCTATCTGTGGACGAACTCTCTGGATTTTTTGGTTCTTGGAGGCATGGGTATTAGGGGTTTTCTTTTAGGGATGACTAGGTTTTTCATGGCCAAAAATTCTTCAAAATCTTCCTCTTCGCTATTGTTTTCAAAATAGTTTTGTTTGAAATTAAAGGGTTTTAGTTCGGATAGCCTGGACCTAGGAAATTGATTTTCCGCGTTTGATGGATCTGAAGATGAGGGTTCGGGTGCCCACTTAACAGGGTATTTGGCACCTTTCATACGGCTTACATGTGCTTTGTATGTTCTTCCGTTTTCTGGATTTATCATTTTAAAAGTAAAATCGTTGTCATATTTTTTGATTATTCTGTAGGGTCCTGAATATTTATTTGAAAGTTTTTTGCCTTCCAGTTTAGCTTCATTTTTCAGATAGGCACGGTCGCCTACCTTAAAATTTATATTTCCTTTGATTTTGGATTCATTCCTAAACTCTTGATTCATTTTACATTTTTCTAACTCGTGTCTAACTATTTTATGGGTTTTTCTCATCTTATTTATAAGGTCTTGTTTATAGTCCTCTGTACTATTGTAATATTGTCTTGATTCAACAATTTCTTGATAAGGTATTTCAAAATCGCGTCCGAACAAAAGAAAAAATGGATTATCCTTGGTCGCTTCTGAGTAAGCGGTGTTAATTACATTGGTTAGGTAGGGTAGATACAAATCCCAATCGTTTCGGTTGTCCTTTGAATAAATACTCAAAACATTGGAAAATATTTTATGCCTGTTTTCAATTTTTCCATTAGCTTGGGGATGGTAGGGAGAGGTTACTAGTTTTTCTATTTTAAGGACACTCATTAGGTCCTTAGTTACTTTAGAAACGAAGTTAGATCCATTGTCGCTAATGACCCCTTGAGGAACGCAAAACTCTAAAAATATTTTTGCTAGGGCTTTACTTGTGGCATATGCGCCTTGATTTTTCAATGCTTTGGCAAAAGTGAAGCCGGTAAAATGGTCTATTACTGAGAGGATGCAAGTATGACCTCCATTAGAAACACGCAATCCTCCACTTGTACCAAAAAGGTGAAATGAAACAATGTCGAAAGGGAACCTTGCTACTGGCACTCTTCCCAAGGGGAGATTAGGGTACACTTGTGGATTTTTTCTTAAGTTACAAGCTTCACATGCAATTATAAAATCTTTGAGTTTTTTTAATGCCGACGGAATATAAAAGTATTGTTTTAGCTTGTGAAAGGTTTTGGTTATTCCAAAGTGTCCGCCTATTTCCGAATGGAAGTACTCAAAGGCAGGTATTATTAAGTTTTGGGGGAGCACTGGGATTATTAAGGTTTGATTTCTATTCGTCTCGCCTGTTACTATCCTGCAAAGGATTTCCTCGTCAAAGTCATAATAAAAATTATCTATTTCCCGTCTTAGGGCTCTGAACTTATCAGGGAGATTATCGGAGTTCACAAAGTAATTAATGAGAGCTAAACACATTTCATCCTTAACTAGGTTTCTTTTAATATTGTCAAGGGATAAGGGACTTACTCGTGGCCCTTTTTCTTCTGTAGTGATTTTTGGTATATTCTTTTTTGGTTTTTGTTTACTGGGATTAATGGCATTTATTTGTTTAGTTTCATCATCTGAAGAGTTATTCTCAGGGTATCTACTTAGGTAATCGCAAGGGGCATTCTGTTTACCGGTCACGTGTTCAAATTCGTAATCCAGATCTTGGATTTTCATTATCCATTGCGCTAAAAGTCCGGTTGGATTTTTGAATATGCTTAGGTATTGTAAGCTTTTATGGTCCGAGCGAAGTTTGAATTTTCGACCTACTAAATAATGTCTGAATTTATCTAAGTGGTAAATTATGGAGAGTAACTCTAATTGCGTTGCTGAATAACTACTTTCGCCTTTGGTTAGGGTTCTGCTTGAATAGCATATGAATTTCTCCATATATTGGGGGGGGTCCGGTTGGGATTCGAGGTTTTTTTCCATGGGGATTATTTGGAAAAGGATTGAATCGATACATAGAGCTGAAGCATCGGTAGTAACCACAAATGTTCCTTTTTCAAAATTTGGTAACGCTAATATTGCTTCAGAGGTAAGAGCTTTCTTGAGGGTGTCTAATGAATTTTGAGCTTCCTGAGACCAGGTAATATTTTGAGAATTCCCTTTAGTTAGGTCTGTTAGGGGTTTTGAGATTTGGGCGTAGTTACGTATAAATTTTCTAAAATAACTGGTTAAACCAATAATGCCTCTTAATTGTTTCATAGTTTTTGGCGGTTTAAGATTCTCTACACATTTTATCTTTTCAGGGTCCGGTGATATTTGACCTTGGGTCACTATCATTCCCAAGAATTTTATTTCGGATTGAAACAAATTTACTTTTTCCGGTCTACATTTCAGATTACCCTCTCTGAATTTTTCAAAAACTTTGGTTAATGTAATTAAATGGTCCTCAGGTGTTTCTCCCACACAAATAACATCATCCACAAAATGGATAATATTTTCTATACCTCACAATAAATGTAAGAGAGGTGTACATAATGCACTTGAGCTTGTTTTGAGTCCTAAGGGTACTCTCAAATATTCATAAGAACCACATTCCGTCGTTGAAAAGGCTGTTTTATAAACGTCATCTTCTGCTATCTTAGCCTGATGATATCCTTGCGTGAGGTCAAGAGACGTAAAAATTTTATTTTTGGTTGAAATGGAATCTAGGATTTCGTCAATTCGGGGCAGGGGAAATTTGTCACTTACTACCTGCTTATTTAAGGCTCTATAGTTTAATAAAAGCCTAAGGTCCTTATTCTTTTTTGGTACTAATATAGTAGGGGCTGAATAGGGGCTTATACTTGGTTGTATTATACTATTTCTTTCTAATTTGCGGATTTAATTTTTTAAACAGATTGTGTATGGATGGGGGATGCGATATAGCAGTTGAGCTACGGGCAATCCTGTGGTTTTGATAGAATGTTGATAAAATGGTATCAAACCTATATCTTCCTCACATGTAGAAAAAATATCTCTAAAGTTTCAAAGTAATTCACATAATTTTCCCCTTAATTGCGTATCTTGACTATGATCTCATTTAAATTTTTCGAAAAATTGGGGTTTTGTTAGGGGGTACCTATTCTTTGGATTGCTAGTTCCAATGTTATTAACTAAGCTTTCCTTGGAGTCTTTCAATTTGTTTAGCTCATGCTCAGAGATAACCTGTATTTCAACAAGACATGATCCTTTTTTCAATGTAATCATATCGTTTTCATGCGTGTTAGTTAACCAAATAAAGCCTTCGCCTTTTTCGTATGAAATGATCTGTTCTTCACAAAACAGATTTTCTGGAATTTCTTTACACGGGGATGCGAACCAGATTTCAGAATTGTCATTTACAGGGGTGACCATTTGAGAGATTTGTACTCTTTGCATAGTATTTGGGGGGATTTTTGTTTTACGTACTGCGAACCCATAATATTTCTCTTCCGAGTTATTTTCTATTAAGTTGAGATTGGCGCTTGGTTGCGTCAAGTCTTCCGTTTTTGGGGTTGGTTGTAGGGGTAAATTTAAGTCCTTTCCTCTTACAATAGTACTTGGATTTATTATTTAATTCCATAATTCAACTATTTTCTTTATTTCTGATTGTCTATACTCCCGCATTTTTCCCATTTTTGCTTTTATTGACTCGATCCATTTGCTGCTTGGTTTTCTTTCTCGTCTGCTCCATTGATTTTGATTTTCGATCCGTTTGCTCGTTTGATTTCCCACGGGACGAGAAATGGGAGGAAATGACGTGACGTGGGGTACAAAAGTTTTGATTCTATTCACTGTTGCTTCCCCTCTCTCCACGCGTTGGAGAATAGGGTCGTGTGGATACACGAGTCGGTTATTTGCTATATCTAATAACACTTTATTAGATTTTAAAAAATTAGCACCAATTATCGCTTCATATGGGAAATTTTTGCAGATTATGAAGTTTGTAGGAAAGATCATATTATCTATTATAACGTCTAGTCATATTGATCCTATAGCTTCCAGCTTATGCACCGTGACACTTGTTAAATTTGTAATATTAAAATTTTTCTGTCTTTTAATATATAATGGTAGTGTATTAAATACATTTGAACTTATTATGTTAACCGATGCACCCGAATCTATTAACGCTTTGAAATTAATACTCGCGACACTAAAATTATTCAATATAGGTAGCATATCATTGTTATCACTAAAAGAAGGTACGATTACTAGATGGGACCTATAAAAAATTCTGGCCTCCAGGGTCCCGGTTATTTTTCTTGGGGGCCTCGTTCGTTTCCCTGTGCGCTTATTTGATAAGTTGGGGTTTGGCATTGGGGCTCGGTGGGAATTTCACATGCTAGTGAGGTTCCCACTTGATTGACATTTGATTGTCTTGTTTGCCACGTATTATTGCGTGGGTTAAAGTTTCTTGTGCTGACGGCTCGCGGCATTTGTTCATTTTGTATTGACGAAAAATTTCTTTCATTTCCCGTCGGGAAAAAATATCCTCTGTTTTCGGTTGTATTCCTGTTGAATCTAGTTGGGTACATCGTTCGTGAATTAAATTGGTACATGTTTTGTCGCGTGTTTGAGTTGGGGAACCGAGAATTATTTTGTCGGTTGGGGGACGGAGTTGTATCGGTTTGGGGATTCGTATATTGGGAAGGATTCGCGTGCACAAATCCTTGTTGGTCCAAGGTGTGGTACGAGAGGAGACATGGGGGGTTATGTCTATAGGGTCCTGCCCAATTGGCATTTAAGTTTGTTCTCCCGTACAAACGGTTCGTAAAATTCGGGGTTGGTGGTGTGAAGTTATTTATAGTACGGCAGTCACTGGCAAGAGGTCCGTGTTTCTTAAATGCAGAGCATAGAACTGGAGGGTTCTGTGCGTTTTGTGTCGTGTTCGTGGGTACAAAACGTACCATTTTTTGACTCGTAGTGGTTGGAGATCTCTTTTGGTTTTCTTTGTGAGAGTTGTCTCTTGGAAAGAAATTTGGGGAAATTGCTCGTGATCGTCCCGGAGTTTAATTTTCTACGTTATTTATTCTTGAATTATTGTGGTTTGCCACAATTGAGTCAATTTCAATCATTCTCTCTACTTCTTGAACTGCTAGTTCTAACGTTTGAATATTTTTTGATATCAACATTCGGTACAGTTTGGGGCCTAATCCTTGCATGAGAGCAGTAAGTACAATTTTATCGTATACCGGGCCCGATTCTTGTCCATATTTTGCTTCAATGGATACTATTACCTTGTCTAGGTATTCCCTAACAGTTTGTGTTTCGTTAAAACTTAACGTACCATGCTTCAAGTTATGTGTTGAACTGGATTCAACAAATCTTTCTTGGAACGCTTATAGCAATTTTTCAATTGAGTTTATTGGGAGGTTGTTATCTTCCCCTATTGTTTTTTCTATTTGTTTCAGGAATGTTAATGCCTGTCCCTTAACTCTCATTAACAACATGCCTACTAATGATTTTAAGTCTGTTTGGGTTACTTCTACGAATTGGTTTAATTAAATAACAAACTCGTCTACGTCTGCATCGCCGTGATATGAAGGAAACGATTTTGAAATTTCCACTGTTTTGGCAATGAGTTTTTGCTTTAATAATTGTTCGTTTTGGTCTAACGACATTTTGTTTGTTTTTTTTTTGATGGGTTAAAATTCGGTACTGGTTTTTAATTGTTTTATAACATTTAAAATTGAAAAAAATTTTTTTTTTTACGTGTACTCTCTTTTGCTACTATTTCTAGATGATTTAGGCCTAAAAAAATTTTGAAATTGAAAATATTCAAAAAATATTACAATTAAAAGCATGCAAAGAGAAAAAGAAAAAAAAATATTTACGGGTCGTGCATCGTTATCAACGTTTTTTTTTTCAATGTTTTACTTTGGGTTTTTATCCATTAAAACCACCGCGCCCATTCGAATGGGGGGGTTTTCCTTTTTATTTTTTACAATCGCAGAGCTTGGTTAGTTAAGGCTAGTTCTAATGGGGGGGTTTTCAAAATGACTAATTCCCGTATCCCTTTCTGAGATTTCCCAATAGAGAATTTCCGATTAATTCACTCAATGGGGAATTTAGTTAAGCTCTTGGTTAGTGGTCCGCGAGTGGCTTACCTGAGTGGAGGCTGAACATCTAGGGTGGGGAGCTTAATCTAGGAGTATGTGTAGGGAGCTTATATTAACGACCATACTGAGTCGAAATCAGATTGATGAGTTTCAGTTTCCCTTAGGAGCGAGTGGAGCCACAAGGACTAACGAGCCTGAGAAATATTAACACAAGAGAATAAAATAAAATAGTAATGCATTTATTGTTACTTACATAATAGTCGCAGAGTTCTTGGTTGTATCAACAAAATAACAAATTGTACTGAGACGAAATCACTCAGAGTTTGTACACTTCAAAAGTTTATTACAACACAATCATGGTAAAAAATTGCTAGAAGACTAGTGTAAGACTCAAACTGAACTCAAACTAAGACTCCTAGTCGACTCTAAAAGACTGAAAAAAGACTGGCTCAAATTTGATAAGTTCTAACTATCTATCCTCTGCAACTATGCCGGAGGTTACGTTTAGGCGTTGCCAAAAGTATATTTTTTCGGTCCTTATTGGCTGCCCTGGTTGTCCTACCTTGCTATTGGACTGGCTTGCAGCAATGAGCCCCTTGAGTTTAATTAATTTTTATGAGCTTCAAAATGTCACTTTGGAATTTTTCTAACAACTAAAAATTCTATACTGCACCATTTTGCTAGCAGGTGTCGCTTAATTTATGACTTTTAAGCTATCACTTTGTGATTTTTTAAAACGATAAAAGTTATATATTGTAGCATTTTACCAGCAGGGTGTAGCTTAATTTTAAGAATACTCATATTTTATTTATTTTAAATTTGGTAAAGGATAATAACATTTAATTTCCCTACTATACCCAGTTTTAAACTTATTCTCCAGAACAATGCATTTAGCTCAAGCAAAATATATTTTGCATCTCGAGTGACTACTTTTTTTGTATTGTAAATCTTACTCTCTTGACAGTTTGGTATTTTCGAGCGCTTATTATTTGAACACAGGTGTTAGTCACCTGTCGTATAAGATTTGATCAAGCTATTATTTATTGGATACTTTGGAGACGGGGAGTCGGATTTACTTGTTACATTTTCTGTGGGAAAGATTTTTTGTTTAATTAACTGCGTTTATTTCGGTATCTTAAATTGAACGCTTGATATTTGTTTGATTTGTAGGTTACTTGAATTTTCGGATTTACATTCTTGGGTGATGTTATTTTACTGGAGTAACTTTAATTGGGGAATTTTGATGTATATTTTTTGAGAATCTGTCCCATTACACTATAGTATCAAGAGAGAACATGGTGAACCATTTTATGGAACAGATTCAAAATGTCCAAAGTTGTTCATTGATATTAATAATGTATAATAATATATATTTTTTGTATTAATATTCTACATGACATTATTTCATTAAAAATATATTATGCATTACATTGTTATGTGTTCATTATTTGTACAGTAAGCTAGCATATCGAACATTCGTTTTTCAAGCAGACTGTTTTTCGAGCCAAAAAAAGACTAAAGTTTCAGATTTGAACCAGAGAATTTTATTTTCCATAATTTTCTTACAAAAAAAACTAGAGTTTACGACAAAAAACACTTATTAGCTCAAATTTTATATAAATAGTTTTAGTTTTTGAATTGAAAATAGACTAAAGTTTCAGATTTGAAACAGAGAATTGTATTTTTCATAATTTTCTTCCAAAAAACTAGAGTTTACGGCCAAAAACCCTTATTAGCTCAGATTTTATAGAAATAGTTTTATTTTTCGATCCGAAAATAAACTAGAGTTTCAGATTTGAGCCAGACATTTGTATTTTCCATAATTTTCTTACATCTTTGGAAATTGTTAACGATAACAAACATGTATTCGACCAGATGGGTTTTCGAAAGCATATTCAGCATGGCGTGCGCTATTTTTTTTTTGTATCAAAACTTAAATTGTCAGAAAAATAAAAATGGCATTGTCAGAAAATATCACTACGGAATATAAAGATGAAACGATGAAAAACAAAGCACGAGCAAACGCTACTTGCATTGATCAAACAGTCAATGAATCAAATAATACCAAAGACGAAAAACATATTGAGCCTGTCGATGACACACCAGTAAAAATTGTGTATGATTCAAAACTGAATAATGATTATTCTACTGATTACGAACTAAGAGAAGACAATCGCTATAGTATCAAGAGAGAATATGGTGAACCATTTTATGGAACAGATTCTAAATGTCCAAAGTTGTTCATTGATATTAATAATGTATAATAATATATGTGTTTTGTATTAATATTCTATATGACATTATTTCATTAAAAATATATCATGTATTACATTGTAATGTATTCATCACTTTTAGAGTAAGCTAGCATATCGAACGATCCTTTTCCAAGCAGACAGTTCTTTATGCCAAAAAATAGACTAAAGTTTTAGTTTTGAGCCAGATAATTGGATTTTCCGTAGTTTTTTTACAAAAAACTAGAGTTTACGGCAAAAAACCCTTATTGGCTCATATTTTATAGAAATAGTTTTATTTTTCGATCTGAAAATAGACAAAAGTTTCAGATTTGAACCAGAGAATTGTATTTTTCCATAATTTTATTACAAAAACTAGAGTTTACAGCCAACAACCCTTATTATCTCAGATTTTTTATAAATAGTTTTATTTTTCAATCTAAAAATCGGCTAAAGTTTTAGATTTCAACCAGAGAATTGTGTTTTCAATAATTTTATTCCAAAAAATTAGGATTTACTACCAAAAGCTCTGAGTAGCTCAGATTTTATAGAAATAGTTTTATTTTTCAATCCGAAAATAAACTAAATTATCTAATTTGAACCAGAGAATTATATTTTCCATAATTTCCTTACATTTTTGGAAATAGTTAACGATAAAAAACATGTATTCAACCAGATGGGTTTTTGAAAGCAAATTCAACATGGCGTGCGCTACTTTTTTTTTATCAAAACTTAAACGGGCAGAAATAGAGGTTGTTTCCAAAGATTTAGGATTCATTAACTTTAGTGTTGTCAGTCAAAAGCTATGAGCTTGAGAAAATTGCCTGATTATTGAAAAATGGGGAAACACCCTCCAAAAGTCGACAGGACTGGTAGTGTCTTGAGGGGTGTGGAATTTTCCATGGAAGAGGGGAAGGGTATTTTTACTTGAAAACAACTTCAACCGTGGACCGCAATCAGAAATTAAATTATATAAAAGTTTCTTCAACTGAAAGTAAGGAGCAACATCAAAACTTAAATGGGTAGAAATAGATGTTGTTTCCAAATATTTAGGATTCATTAACTTTAGTGTTGCCAGCCAAAATCTATTAACTTGAGAAAATTGTCTGATTAGCGAAAAATGAAGAAACACCCTCCAAAAGCCGACAGGAATGGTATGGTCTTGAGGGGGGAATTTTCCATAGAAGAGGGGAAGGGGATTTTTACATGAAAACAACTTCAACCTTGGCCCGCAACCAGAAATTAAATTATAAAAAATTTTCTTGAACTGAAAGTAAGGAGCAACATCAAAACTTAAACGGTCAGAAATAGAGGCTGTTTCCAAAGATTTACAATTCATTAACTTTAGTGTTGTCAGTCAAAAGCTATGAGCTTGAGAAAATTGCCTGATTATCGAAAAATGGGGAAACACCCTCCAAAAGTCCACAGGAATGGTATTGTCTTGCGGGGGGGGGGATTTTCCATGGAAAAGGAGAAGGGTATTTTTACATGAAAACAACTTCAACCGTGGCCCGCAATCAGAAAATAAATTATAAAAAAGTTTCTTCAACTGAAAGTAAGGAGCAACATCAAAACTAAAGCGGGCAGAAATAGAGGTTTTTTATAAAGATTTAGGATTCATTAACTTAGTGGTTAATCCGTCACTTTGTGTGTGCGTCGTCTCTGTGAGTGTCTGTCCTCTCTGTGCATGTTTCGTTGCTATGTGTGTGTCGTCTCTGGTGTGTGTGTGTGTGTGTGTGTGTGGGTCGTCTCTGTGTTTGTGTCGTCTCTGTGCATGTGTCGCGGCTATGTGTGTGTCGTCTCTGTGTGTGTGGGTATCAGCATAAATTCCAATATTTACTGCCCCCCTCCGGCGCGCCAGAGGGGGGCCTTAAATAGTGGAATTCATGCTGATGCACACACACACATAGCGACGACACATGCACAGAGAGAACACACACACACAGAGACGACGCACACACAAAGTGACGACTTACACACTAAAGTTAATGAATCCTAAATCTTTGGAAACAGCCTAAAAAAAATATTGAATTATTGGTTCAGATTTTACGGATATAGTTTTATTTTTCAATCCAAAAATAGACTTAAGTTTCACACCTGTACCAAAGAATTGTATTTTCCATAATTTTCTTACAAAAAAAACTAGAGTTTACGGTCAAAACCCTTATTAGCTCAGATTTTACGGAAATAGTTTATTTTTATAGGTTTCAGACAACACACGCCTATGAGAGACTAATAACCATCCCCTCCCCAAAAAGAAACACTTTTCAGCCATTTCATGTTAAAAATGCGGGGGGCTGGGCACGGTTGAAGTTGTTTTCACGTAAAAATACCCTCTCCCTCTTCCATGGAAAATTCCCTCCTCAAGACAATCCCATTCCTGTCGACTTTTGGAGGGCGTTTCTTCATTTTTCGATAATCATGCAATTTTGTCAAACTCATAGCTTTTGACAGGCAACACTAAAGTTAATGAATCCTAAATCTTTGGAAACAGCCTCTATTTCTACCTGTTTAAGTTTCGATGTTGCTCCGTACTTTCAATTGAAGTAACTTTTTTTATAATTTAATTTCTGATTGTGAGGGGCTGGGCACGGTTGAAGTTGTTTTCACGTAAAAATACCCTCCCCCTCTTCCATGGAAAATTCAGCCCTCAAGACAATCCCATTCCTGTCGACTTTTGGAGGGTGTTTCTCCATTTTTAAATAATCAGGCAATTTTCTCAAGCTCATAGCTTTTGACTGGCAACATTAAAATTAATGAATCCTAAATCTTTGGAAACAGCCTCTCTTTCTGCCCGTTTAAGTTTTGATGTTGCTCCTTACTTTCAGTTGAAGAAACTTTTTTATAATTTAATTTCTGATCGCGGGGGACTGGACACAGTTGAAGTCGTTTCCGGTCCATTCTTGGTACACAAAACCTTGGGATTTTCACGATCCGTCTTAGAAACTAATGAGCTTTTAAAAGATACAAGAACTACTTATTTAACACAAAAATTTCGTTTTTAATGCGCACCAAGTAAAAAAAACCACACGGAATCAGGCAACAGAGTCTCTCAAACCCCAAAAAGCTCTTTTAAAAGATAAAAAAACTACTTATTTAACAAAAATAATTTGTTTTTTATTGGCACCAAGTAAAGAAAAAAAACACTGAATAAGTCAACCGTTTCTCTCACCCACTTGAAAGCTCATTTAAAAGATACAAGAACAACTTATTTAAGAAAAAAATTTTGTTAATGTTGAGCAGAAAATAAAGAAAAACCATACGCAAACAATCAACAGATTCTTTCAAATCTCGTAAAGTTATTTTAAAAGTTACAACACCTACTTATTTTAAACAAAAATTTTTTTTTTAATTTTCAGCATGTAAATAAAAACAAAACGGACTCAGGCAATAGAGTCTCTTAAGCCCCGTAAAGCTCTTTTAAAAGATACAAGAACTACTTATTTAACACAAAAATTTTGTTTTTAATGGTAGCCAATTAATGAAAACCCAGAAGTAATAAGGCAACCGAGTCTCTCAAACCCCGTAAAGCTCTTTTAAAAGATACAAGAACTACTTATTTAACACAAAAATTTTGTTTTTAATGGGCACCAAGTAAAGAAAAACCACACGCAAGGAAACACTAAAGTTAATGAATCCTAAATCTTTGGAAACAGCCTCTATTTCTGCCCGTTTAAGTTTTGATGTTGCTCCTTACTTTCAGTTGAAGAAAATTTTATATAATTTAGTTTCTTATTGCGGGGGCCTGGGCATGGTTGAAGTTGTTTTCACGTAAAAATACCCTCCCCCTCTTCTAAGGAAAATTCCCTCCTCAAGACGATCTCATTCCTGTCGACTTTTGGAGGGTGTTTCTTCATTTTTCGATAATCAGGCAATTTTCTCAAACTCATAGCTTTTGACTGGCAACACTAAAGTTAATGAATCCTTAATCTTTGGAAAAAGCCTCTATTTCTGCCCGTTTAAGTTTTGATGTTGCTCCTTACTTTCAGTTGAAGAAACTTTTTTATAATTTAATTTCTGATCGCGAGGGGCTGGGCACGGTTGAAGTTGTTTCCGGTCCATTCTTGGTACACAAAACCTTGAGATTTTCACGATCCATCTTATAAACTAATGAGCTTTTAAAAGATACAAGAACTACTTATTTAACACAAAAATTTAGTTTTTAATGGGCACCAAGTAAAAAAAACCACACGGAATCAGGCAACAGAGTTTCTCAAACCCCGTAAAGCTCTTTTAAAAGATACAAAAACTACTTATTTAACACAAAAATTTCGTTTTAAATGGACACCAAGTAAATAAAAACCACAAGGAATCAGGCAACCGAGTCTCTCAAACCCCTTAAATCTCTTTTAAAAGATAAAAGAACTACGTTTTTAACACAAAAAATTCGTTTTTAATGGACAGCAAGCAAATAAAAACAACACGGAATCACGCAACAAAGTCTCTCAAACCCCGTAAAGATACAAAAACTACTTATTATACACAATATATCCGTTTTTAATTGACGCTTATCAAACTAAAAACCCACGAAATCAGGCAACAGAGTCTCTCAAACCCCTTAAACTTTTTTTAAAAGATACAAGAACTACTTATTTAAAAAAAAAAATCGTTTTACTTCTTCGTATATTATAACGTTAAACTATTTTAAATTGACAACACTGTCCAAACATCACTTGTGTATTATACAGTACATATCGAAGTATTCACAAAGGCTAAACCCTTTTTTTTATCAGAAAAAAAATGCCAATTGCCAAAAAAATTCTTTTGTCAAGGTGTATTAAATCACACATTTGCATCCATTGTTTTCTTAATCCCGATAAGACGCATGCCAATGTTGTCTGGAAATTGTCACTCTTGCTTGTCTATGTCAAACTGTTTTAGAATGTTCACGTGTAAGTGTAATGCCTCCTAGAATAGCATGGGAAGGAACATAACCTCCTAGAATAGCATGGGGGGAATTTAAACCCTTAGAATATCATGGGAGGGAATATAAACCCTTAGAATAGCATGGGAGGGAACATAAACCCTTAGAATAGCATGGGAGGGAACATAAGCCCTTATAATAGCACAGGAAGAACATAAGCCAAGCAAATACCATGGGAAGGAACGTAAGCCAATCAAATAACATGGGAAGGAATATAAACCCTTAGAATAGCATGGGGGGGACATAAGCTCTTAAAATATCATGGGAGGGAACATAAACCCTTAGAATAACATGGGAGGGAACATAAACCCTTAAAATAGCATGGGAGGGAATATAAGCCCTTAGAATAGCATGGGAGGGAATATAAACCCTTAGAATAGCACGGGAGGGAACATAAACCCTTAGAATAGCATGGAAGGGAACATAAACTCTTAGAATAGCATGGGAGGGAATATAAACCCTTAGAATAGCATGGGAGGGAACATAAGCCCTTATAATAGCATAGGAAGGAACATAATCCACTCAAATCCATAAGTTCATGCTCTGGAAAGACACCAAGGAACATAAGGCAAGCAAATCCACAAGTACATGCTCTGGAAATGTTTTTCCTATGGTCCCAAGCAAATAGCATGGGAATTCCTATGGCCCCAAGCAAAATGGTACTTAGACCTCTACTTATTTGCCGACGCTTTCTAGCTGTTCCTTCTTCGCAACTCGTAATTTGAATCCAGAAGTTTCCCCGAAGGACCAAACCGGGCACGCCATTCTTCAGGACTGGGTAGAGCTCACGAAATCAGTGATGGCCTTGCTAGACCGGGAAGAAAGATGCTTTTTCGTAATGGCAAGAGAAACGCTCTTGCCTCATATAACCAGTTTGATGCAACTCCTAGGAAACGTAGAGTCTCCACAATATGAAAATGAAGATATCCGTGAAAAATCCGTCTTGACAATGTCAAAAAAGAAAAGACCCCGTGACGAACAAAACTCCCCCTTACCTAAAAAAGTCAAAAGGTTGTCTGACGAGCTGCCTCAGAACTCAACAGGTGGAAAATTAGGGATGGGGGAGAGGGTAGAAATGGAGGGCACGGAGCAGTTTCCAAGCTCAAAAAAGAAAAGTCAAGTCAGGTATACTCCTCGTAAAAAGAGGTTTAGACAGATCATCAAAAACCAAGAAAAAATGATATCGAGATGCCGTGCTAGATATTGTGTAATGAAAGCAAAACTGAAAGAGCTTTCTGAAACTGGCAAAAACAAAGGATTCTTGATGTAGCAAACACCCATCTTAGTGGTCTTACACTAAGGATGATCCAGTCTGAAATTCGGAGAGGAAAAAAACGTCTACCATACACAGAAGATGAGAAAAAAATTGCTTTGTCGCTCTACTTCACCTCACCCTCTTCTTATGTGACTATCAAGAAAGCTGGTATTTTTCAGTTGCCGTCGCTTCCGACTACTCGTAGGTACTTAAGAACGCTCGAAGCGCAAGATGGCTTTGATGACGACGTATTCCAATTGCTAGAAGCTAAACTAGAGAAACAAGCTGATAGATTTTGCACATTAGCTGTGGATGACAAATCACTGAAACCTGCTAACGATCGCTTACGATCGGTTTAAGGATGTAGTTACCGGACTTGATAGTGATGGAAAGCTGGTAAAATTTGCAACTGTTTTCATGCTCCAAGGTATTACAGATAAATGGAAGCAGCCGGTTGGTTACTTTCTTACTGAGAAAGGGCCGAAAGGTAACCAGCTGCTGTCTATGGTTAAAGAATGCGTGCAGAAGTGTAAAAATATTGGATTACAAGTCAAGGCTTTGATCTCTGATCAGGGGGGAGACTTCAGAGGGCTTGTAAAGAATCTTGGAGTCAGCGAGAAAAAACCATTTTTTGACTTCAGTGGAAAAAAAGTATATTATATTTATGATCTGCACCACTTATTGAAAAGCGTCAGAAACAATCTACTTAAAAACTCCATTTTTTTGAAGATGGCCAAGCGTCTTGGGTCGACATTATCAATATTTTTAAAATTGATTCCCGACATAGAAGCAGGGCAGCCCCGCGCCTAAGCACACGTCATTTGCTTCCTTACCATTTTGACAAAATGAAAGTAGAACTAGCAGCCCCGGTTTTCAGCCATTCCGTGAGCTCTGCACTTAGATTTTATGCCAAGAAACATGCAACTCCCTCAAAGGCAAAAGGCACTGCACAGATTTGCACCTTTTTTGACAAACTGTTTGACAGTGTCAATGGAAGTTTTTTTCTTGATCCAAAATCTCATCGACGAGGTCTTACGGAAAAATCACAATCATACCACTTTTTAAGAAACTCAGTTGACTTTTTAACAAAGCCTAAATTTTTAAATAGAAGTACAAGAAAGCCTGTTGACAATACAATTCACTGTTTGAGAGGGTGGATCCTTACTATCAACTCAGTCCTCTCCATAACTGATGATCTTTTTGGTAGAGGTGTAAAATTTTATTTCCACGACGGCTCAACCAAGACAATTTGGAACATTTCTATGGACAAATAATGATAAGGTGAAGATTGTTACAACAAACCTTCATCCAACAAATTTGCATTTCTATATCGACAGGGAACATGAAAATTTTTGGTTAGTAGCAGCAAAAAAACGGGCAAATGCGAGTCAATTCCTGACCAGGGAAGTACTTTGGTTGACTTCCTTTCATAGAAAAAAAGTGACATACCCCAGGTGAAGCTGACTGGGCTTACCATGGCTCACCAAAGCAATAAGCTTCTGTTTGAAGAAGAGAGTGAAGACTTTAATGAAGTATCTGACAGCCTAGAAACTTACACGTTTACATAAATCACCGGTTTTTCTGTTAAGAGGCTGCTAATTTGGCACAAGTGTCGATGTGTGCTTCAAAGCCTATTCAAGGTGATAGTGAGGTTTTCGACGAAATTTATTGTTTTATGGGAGAAAAGGCCTACGACCAGTCAAGCCTGAATTTATCCAACCTTACAGCTCCTTCGCTAGGTGTCGTTTCGTTTCTGCAAGACTGTGACTCCATTTTCCCCAAACATTATAGAAATTCTTGCTGGAAACCGGGAATAATCAATCGAATATGGCTTGAATGCAAAGACCTGAATTGGGAAACTAGCTGCGAGGAATTCCCCCTTGAACAGTTTATAAGATTTGTTTTGCGCACACGTGCATATTACGAAATAAAATTTAAGAATCGGGAAATCGAGGGACGTACCTATCAAGAAAAATAAACTAGCAAGTAATTATTTTAGTTTTAGCAGTTTAAATATTTGATTATCTCTTTTTTTGAACAAAGGGGTAAATTTTTTCAAAACTTATGTTTGATTATCTCCTTAATGAGCTGCTCAGTACTACAGACAATAAAAATCAAACCAATATCAATAAACAGATGTGAAAAGTGGAAGTGACTATATTTAATTTAGCTGCAAGTCTAGCCTACATTCATGCCCACCACGTAATTTCCCTTTGAGAAAAAATTGATAAAACTTTAAAAACTGAAATATCAATGCGAAGCACCAAATATCATAATCAAATGTCATCGCTTTATGGCATTGTTCAAATAAAACTTATTTTTTACTTGATTATCGTCGTAAATTTATTCTTTGTATTTCTTTCCATTCTTAAACAAATTTTATATTTACCTTTTGCATTATTACAGCCCACTATATATACATTCATATAAATTTATATGCAGTGTTAACGCCATACCAATTATTCTCCTTTCCTTTTTTATTCTTTAATAATAATTTCTGGTCGTTTTGAGTTTGAATTACTGTAGGCTTCTATTTCTACTGACCTTAATTTTAATATGGCCTTTACTTTTCTTTAAAAAAAACTTTATTTTTAGTAAAGTTTTCTGCCATCAGCGGTCCAATTACCCTGGAACACGAATTTTGGCAGAAACTTTCTCAAAATGCCTTTGAAACCAACTTGAGACTTCGAAACCTATTTTTAATTCCTAAAAACATCTAATAATAACATTACACTACTAACTACCGATTTTCATGTATGTATTGGAATAAATTAATTTAAAATTAGTTTCTTCAAAATTAGTGTTCCAACGTTGAAGCCAAGTTTCGCGTCCAAGAGAAATCTGACTTGTCTACCCGTGAAAAGATCTGATGCCGCTTATGTTTCTAAGTTTTCTGGAGCACTCGCACCCCGGTCCGGGTTTTTATAATGGGTGAGATAGGGAATGATCATACTGGATAATTATATAAACTGTGGATATACCAGACAAATAAATTAAAGTGATTAGTGCTATGTACGAGAATAACACTGCTGCAGTTAAGGTAGGACACGAGGTTAGCAGCTGGTTTTGTATTAAATCAGGAGTTAAGCAGGGTTGTGTTCTATCCCTCTTTATATGAATTATTTTGATGGACTTTGTTTTAAGGAGCACAGTAAAGGCAATGGGAGACTACTGAATCAAATGTTGAGTAAAAATTCTACTAGACTTGTATTATTCTGATGATTTAAGAGTCATAGATGAAAGTGTAAGAAAAATTAAATAAGTTTTAGCGGTTTTGAGAGTTCAGGGTGCTAAAATTGGTTTGAAAATTAATGTTATGAACACTAAGTCACTAAGGCTAGGAATAAGTGAAGATGAAAAGGTGCCGTTGGGTAATGAAAAGATTGATCAGTTGGGCAGCTTCACTTACCTTGGTAGTATTATTAGTAAAGATGGTGGGAGCAGTGAAGATGTTAAAAATAGAATAGCCAAGGCTCAGGGTGTTTTTTCACAGTTAAAAAAAGTCTGGAAGAATAGGAAGATAAGTCTGCAAACCAAAATTAGAATATTAGAAGCTACAGTGATGACAGTGGTCAAATCTGAAGTATGGACGCTCCGAAAAGCGGATGAAGATTTGCTAGATGTCTTCCAGAGAAATTACTTAAGGATTGTTCTGGGTACCCGGCTGACTGACCGTATTTCAAACAATAGGCTATACGAAAAATGTGTTTCAATACCGCTCTCTAGGGCTAAAATGAAAGAAAGGTTGAGGTGGCTAGGACACGTTGTATGGATGAAGGATGACAGATTGCCGAAGATTGTTCTTTTCGGCCAACCATCTAGGGCTAAACGGAAAGCAGGTCGTCCCTGTCTGGGGTGGGAGGACGTCATAAAAAAAGATTTAAATGAAATAGGAAATTCGTGGACTGGTGTAAAAAGGGAGGCTTTTAATAGATTGGGATGGAGGAGGAGAGTGCGTAGCTGTGTTGTCCTCAGGCGGCTTGGTGCTGCAGTGAGTTGTTAGTAGTAGTAGTAGTAATGATAGTGGAAGTATGTGTGTGAAATTACAATCCCACCGTTCCAGTATTAACTAGCAGTAGCTCTTAATAGTTCCTGAAAATTACAGCTTACTCGCCTAATTGTAAAAAAAACTTGGAAAAATGAAGACGAGCTGGACTGAGTTAATTCTTACAAAATCTTCGGTTGATAAATTAATGGGGAGCTATTAAGTCATGGACGTAGGTTTAGTACATTCTGTTGAAAGTCTTTTTTTTTAATGTCGCGGCGGTGTTTGCTGGTTTTTATGGTTTTTTTCTCATTTTCACCGCTGTAGTTTTTATTACCACCAGGGGTGGATCTAGAGCAAAATCTTGGCGGCGATCAATGTGACAAGGGTGCCAATAAGCAAAATATTTGGGGAGGGGCAATGTGAAAAGGGCGCCAATAATTTACCAAATTGACAAATTTATTTTTTAAAAAGAGTGAAAAACAGAAATGAGAACGCTGACAAAAATCTTGGGGGGGGGGGTGCCCCAACCCTCCTGGATTCACCAGTGATTATTACTACTGTGGATATAATAATCGTGTTAACTGTAAAGCTCGAAGGTCTGAATGTAGATTTTACTTATTTTCTGTAGAGCATATAATTTATTGTAATTATATAGTAGAATTTTTTTAGGGACTATATCCTGCTTTTTACCTTGGATAATTTCTCTGCGTTTTACTTTTGAATTTATGTATTTACTTAATTTAAAAAAATTGGGGTTTCTATTAAGTTTTTAACTTTTATTGACTTTTGTAAGGTCTGATCATAAAATGTGACAGCTATTTATCGGTGTTTTAGAAACATGAATTGTACTCGTCTTGAACAATTTTTGGAAAGCTCTGATATCAAAATATTGGTAATTCGTCTTTCTTTTAAATGGAACTCTGAATTGCAAAAAGGTGGTTTATTATAATTTTGAGCCAACCTAGCCGAGTGGTTAGCACACTCCACTTAAAATCCTTTATCCCTGAGGATTGGGGTTCATATCCTGGTGTCCTTGGTTATTTGGTTTAGAATGGGGGTTAATTGCGTGATTCTGTATGCTTAGCCAGAGTTGACCCCTCTCCAAATGGGTACCTGGAAAAATCTGGGGAAGGTAAACAGGAAGGGTGTGCGAATGCAAAGAATGGCTTGCCCCCAACTCCTCATTGCACTTCCAGGCTAAAAGGGCATGAAACGGAGATCAGGACCGCCAGAAGGAACTTTAAACTATAATGCCGTACTCTTCACTTTTACCATTAGTATTCGTTGCGATCCTATTGAAGGAAAAACAATGTAAAGTGGACCTAAATGTTTTTTTCTGAGTATTTTAATGAAGGGAAGAGACCTCGGGGAATTGCAAAATAGGCAAGGCCGTACCCAGGTTTTTTTTCGGAGGGGGTTTTACTCAAAGATTTTTTTGGGGGGGGAGGGTACACAAAAAGACTCAAAAAACGCATACAGAATTTGTTTGTATCCATTTTTGTTACGTTTTTACGAGTCAAACAAACATTTCAGGGGGGGGGGTCATACCCCCTTTCCCCCCCCCTCTGGGTACGGCCTTGAAAACAGGTATAGGGTAGTCTAAGCAGTGGAAAACAGATTGCAAGACCAGGAAATCCAGACATGAAGTAGGATATACGTATCAGATTCCCTTGAGGTTTCTTGCACCAGATGTGGGGCAAGTAAATTTATTCTAGTTTAGATGCTTGGAATTTAATTGAAATTACATTTTAAATTCCTTTTTTTCTCGGATTAGTTCAATTTTTGAGTCAGTTTAAGGTCTCACTGTCAATCATTTGGATTATAAGAATGTTTGGGAGAAGTTAAGATTAATGTTTTGTCCTTATTTTGTCCAAGGCTCGGTCATGGTAATGAAGCTGAAAAGAAATTGTGGGACCTAAGAGCTCTTGCTTAGAAGGAATTCCAAAAAGAACTGATACCAATTTAGTTTTCGAAACTTTTAAAAAACAAGCAATAAAAGGTACTGTTCTATTATCTGTAAAAAACGTGAGAAGTGAAGTTTGGTTAATTCTAATGAAATAAAACAAAATAGGATAAAAATATAATAGCTTAAAATAAATTTCGGCTATATATTTGCACATTAGGGGATGGGGGTAAAGCATAGCATATATTAAATACATAACCTAGGTACCTTTTCCCCACTAAATCCCAAAAAACTGAAGTTTAAATATAGTTGTGATATAAGGATGGAGAAACCCCTTGTTATACAGTGTCAGATTGGCAATTACCGGGTAATGGCTATCTGAGCTTTGCTTTTCTCGGTGTGTTTTACAGATAATAGAACAGTACCCAATAAAACTTTAAAAATATAACAAACGCCGACCAATTAACGGCGCGCCATCGCAGAGCATAATTGCGTCTGCGTCGCCGAATTTTATTTCGGTGTGGCTTCGATAAATAACTGTGAATGAATAAATGATACCTAAAACGAGCAGAAATTAAAATGACAGATCAAGTTAAACTTCAAAACAGACAGATATGACTATTAACAAATAAATGTAACCTGAAACGAACACGAAAGTAGTATCCTAGGTGCTGATTTGACGAGCACATTG
>NW_028300422.1:1204753-1229964 GCF_049724085.1 Artemia sp. Qi Xiang Cuo | reverse complement strand
ACCACAACCAAACACTACTGAAATATTCCAACTCTTGCATTTCAACGAGAGAAAGTCAAAATGATCTTTGAAAAATCAAGAAAATTTAACTGTTACAAGGTAAACCACAACCATACACTTCTGAAATATTCCAACTCTTGCATTTCAACTAAAGAAACTCAAAAAGAACTTTGAAAAATTAAGAAAATGTAACTATGACAAGGTAAACCACAACCAAACACTACTGAAATATTCCAACTCTTGCATTTCAACAAAAGAAATTCAAAATGAACTTTGAACCACTACCAAACACTACTGAAATATTCCAACTCTTGCATTTCAACGAAATAAATTAAAAATTATCTTTGAAAAATATAGAAACTGTATATGTGACAGGTTAAACTCCAACGACGAAACACAATTGACATATTCCAACTCATGAATTTCAACTAAATAAATAAAAAATTAACTTTGAAAAATTAAGAAAATGTAACCATGACAAAGGTAAACCACAACCAAACACTACTGAAATATTCCAACTCTTGCATTTCAACGAAAGAATTTCAAAATGAACTTTGAAAAATCATGAAAATGTATCTCTGACAAGGTTAACCACAACCAAACAGTACTGAAATATTACAACTCTTGCATTTCAACGAAAGAAATTCAAAATGAACTTTGAAAAATCAAGAGAATGTAACTCTGACAAGGTAAACCACAACCAAACACTACTGAAATATTCCGACTCTTGCATTTCAATGAAAAAAATTCAAAATAAACTTTGAAAAATCAAGAAGATGTAACTCCTACAATGTAAACCACAACCAAAAAAAACTTATCTCTAAACACTAGAGCTATACAATTTAATAAATACAATATGGACATAGAAAAATCAGGGAAATGTAACTGTTCAACGGTGCATCCCTACCAAACACAACAGGTCAATTCAAAATCAGACATAGCATCGTAAAACCTTCGAAATGTACTTTGTAAAATACAGTAAATGAAAGACTGATACGGTAAACCACAACCAAACACTACTGAAATATTCCAACTCTTGCATTTCAACGAAAGAAATTCAAAATTAACTTTGAAAAATCAAGAAAATGTAACTGTGACAAGGTAAACCATAACCAAACACTACTGAAATATTCCAACTCTTTCATTTCAACGAAATAAATTCAAAATGAACTTTGAAACATCAAGAAAATGTAACTGTGACAAGGTAAATCACAACGAAACACAACTGAAATATTCCAAATCTTGCATTTCAACGACATAAATTCAAAATGAACTTTGAAGAATAAATATAATGTAAATGTGACAATGTAAACCACAAACAAACACTAATGAAATATTCCAACTCTTGCATTTCAATGAAAAAAATTAAAAATTAACTTTGAAAAATCAATAAAATGTAACTGTGACACGGTAAACCACAACTAAACACTACTGAAATATTCAAACTATTTCATTTCAATGAAAGAAATTAGAAATTAACTTTTAAAAATCAGGAAAATGTAAGTGTGAAAGGTGAAACCATAACAAAACACTACTGATATATTCCAACTCTCGCATGTCAACCAAAGAAAATCAAAATGAACTTTGAGAAATCAGGACTTTTTAACTGTTCTACCTTAAACCACAATCAACATTACTGAAATATACTAACTCTTTCATTTACAAGAAAGAAATTAAAAATGAAATTTGAAAAATCAAGAAAATATAACTTTGACAAGGTACACCACAACTAAACACTACTGATATCTTCCAACTATTTAATTTCAATTAAAGAAATTCAAAATTAAAATTTATTAATCAATATAATTTAACTGTGACAAGTTAAACCACAAAAACACACTAATTAAATATTCCAAGTCTTACATTTCAATGAAAGAAATTCAAAATTAACTTTAAAAAATCAAGCAAATGTAATTGTGACAATGTAAACCACAACTAAACATTTCTGAAATATTCCAACTCTTGCATTGCAACGAAATAAATCCAAAATAAACTTTTAAAAATAAATAAAATTTAGCTGTTAAAATGTAAAAAAAAACAAAACAATACTTAAATATTCAAACTATGTCAATTCAACAATTTAAATTAAAAATGAACTTTGAAAAATCAAGAAAATGTAACTGTGACAAAGTAAAACACAACGAAACACTAGTGAAATATTCAAACTATTGCATTTCAACGAAAGAAATTCAAAATGAACTTTGAAAAATCAAGAAAATGTAACTGTGACAAGATAAACCACAACAAAACACTACTGAAACATTCAAACTCTTGCCTTTCAACAAAGAAATTCAAAATGAACTTGTAAAAATCAATAACCTGTAACTGTTACATTTTAAAACATAACCACCCAAGACTGGAATGGTCCATCTCTTGACTTTAATCGAATTATATTCAAAGGTTTAAAAGTATTAATAGTAGACTGTAAGAGTGTCAAGTACAACAGATCACCAATGCTTTGTAACACCTATATCATCTAAACGTAGGACATACGAAATGTACTTTGAAAAAATCATGAAAATGTAACTGTGACAAGGTTAAACACATCCATACACTACTGAAATATTCAAACTCTTACATTTCAACGAAAGAAATTCAAAATGAACTTTGAAAAATCAAGAAAATGTAACTGTGACAAGGTAAACCACAACCAAACACTACTGAAACATTCCAACTCTTGCATTTCAACGAAGGAAATTCAAAATGAACTTTGAAAAATCAAGAAAATGTAACTGTGACAATGTGAACCACAACAAAAGAATACTTAAATATTACAACTCTTGAATTTCAAAGAAAGAAATCCAAATGAAATTTGAAAAATCAAGAGAATGTAACTGTGACAAGGTAAACCACAACCAAACACTATTGAAATATTCCAGCTCTTGCATTTCAATGAAAGAAATTCAAAATGAACTTTGAAAAATAATAAGAATATAACTCTGACAAGGTAAACCACAACAAAACACTACATAAATATTACAACTCTTGCATTACAACGAAATAAAATCCAAGTGAACTTTTAAAAATTGAGAAAATTTAACTTTGACAAGGTAAACCACAACCAAACACTACTGAAATATTCCAACTCATGCATTTCAACGATAGAAATTCAAAATGGACTTTGAAAAATCAAGAAAATGTATCTCTGACAATGTAAACCACAACCAAACACTACTGAAATATTCCAACTCTTGCATTTCAATGAAAGAAATTCAAAATGAACTTTGAAAAATCAAGAAAATGTAACTGTGACAAGGTAAACCACTACCAAACACTACTGAAATATTCCAACTCTTGCATTTCAAGGAAAGAAATTCAAATGAACTTCGAAAAATCATGAGAATATAACTGTGACAAGGTAAACCACAACAAAACACTACTGAAATATTCCAACTCTTGCATTTCAACGAAAGAAATTCAAAATGAACTTTGAAAAATCAATAAAATGTAACTGTGACATGGTAAACCACAACCAAACACTACTCAAATATTCCAACTTTTGCATTTCAACGAAGGAAATTCAAAATGAACTTTGAAAAATCTCGAAAATGTAACTGTGACAAGGTAAACCACAACCAAATACTACTGAAATATTCCAACTCTTGCATTTCAACGAAAGAAATTCGAAATGAACTTTGAAAAATCAAGAAAATGTAACTGTGACACGGTAAACCACAACCAAACACTACTGAAATATTCCAACTCTTGCATTTCAACGAAGGAAATTCAAAATGAACTTTAAAAAATCAAGAAAATGTAACTGTGACAAGGTAAACCACGACCAAACACTACTGAAATATTCCAACTCTTGCTTTTCAACGGAAGAAATTCAAATGAACTTTGAAAAATCAAGAAAATGTAACTGTGACAAGGCAAACCAGTACCAAACAATACTGAGATATTCCAACTCTTGCATTTCAAAAAAAGTAATTCAAAATGAACTTTGAAAAACCAAGAAAATGAAAATGTGACAAGGTAAGCCACAACCAAACACTACTAAAATATTCCAAATCTTTCATTTCAACGAAGGAAATTAAAAACGAACTTTGAAAAATCAAGAAAATGTAAGTTTGACAAGGTAAACCATAACCAGACACTACTTAAATATTCTAACTCTTTCATTAAAAATAAATAAATTCAAATGAACTTTTAAAAATCAAGAAAATGTAACTGTGACAAGGTAAACCACAACCAAACACTACTGAAATATTCCAACTCTTGCATTTCAATGAAAGAAATTCAAAATGAACTTTGAAAAATCAATAAAATGTAACTGTGACAAGGTAAACCACAACGAAACACAACTTAAATATTCCAACTCTTGCATTTCAACGAAAGAAATTCAAAATGAACTTTGAAAAATAAAGAAAATGTAACTGTGACAAGGTAAACCACAACCAAACAATACTGAAATATTCCAACTTTTGCATTTCAACAAAAGAAATTCAAAATGAACTTTGAAAAATCAAGAAAATGTAACTGTGACAAGGTAAACCACAACGAAACACTACTGAATTTTCCAACTCTTGCATTTCAACGAAAGAAATTCAAAATGAACTTTGAAAAATTAAGAAAATGTAACTGTGACAATTTAAACTACAACGATACACTACTGAAATATTCCAACTCTTGCATTTCAACGAAAGAAATTCAAAATAAAATTTGAAAAAACAAGAAAATGTTACAGTGACAAGTTAAACCACAACCAAACACTACTGAAATATTCCAACTGTTGCATTTCAATGAAAGAAATTCAAAATGAACTTTGAAAAATAAAGAAAATGTAACTGTGACAAGTTACACCAAACACTACTTAAATATTCAATCTCTTTCATTTCAATTAAAGAAATTCGAAATTAACTTTGAAAAATCAAGAAACTTTGTCTGTGACGAGGTAAACTACAACCAAAAACAACTGAAAATTTACAACTCTTGAGTTTAAACGAAGAAAATTCAAATGAACATAGAAAAATCCGGAAAATGTAAATGTGACAGATTCAACCGTAACCAAACACAACTTAAATCTTCCAACTCTTGCTTTTCAACGAAAGAAATTCAAAATGAACTTTGAAAAATCAAGAAAATGTAACTGTGACAAGGTAAACCACAACCATCCACTATTGAAAGAGACCAACTCTATCATTACAATTACATTAATTCGAAATGAACATTGAAAAACACAGAAAATTTAGCTTTTAAAATTAAAGCCGAAACCAAACAATACTGAGCTAATTCAACTATATAATTTCAAAAAAGTAAATTAAAAATGAAATTTGAAAAATCAGACCTTGTGAGGGGGGAGGGGGTCGTTCTGTGTCTCAATGCACAAAAAAAGTATAAGAAATGGGGGAGGGAAGGGGAGGGGAGGAGGGGAGGGGAGGAGGGGAGGGGAGGAGGAGGAGGAGGAGGAGGAGGAGGAGCGGTGGGGAGGAGGGGGAGGGGAGGAGGAGGGAGGAGATGGAGGGAGAGGGGCTCCTTTGGGGGGGCGAAAGGGGGAGGGGCCCTTTGGGCCCCGGGGGGGTCTGGGGGAGCCTTGAGGGCCGGGGGCCCTTTGGGAGCCCAGTGGACCTTTGAGGACCGGTGGCTTCCTTCGGGGTTGGGGTAGAGGGATTGGAACCCTTTGGGATTGGGGTAGAGGACCTCGCAACACTGTTCAATTGGAACTTGTGTATTATAACGACCACACTCAAAACCTCTATCCAAATCTCTTCAAAAATCTTCTCTTAAAAATGTCTCTGTCTATTTCGCCGAAATAATTCCATAACCTCTCTAAAAAAGTTTCACTCAAATAATCCCTAAATGAAATTTCAGCGCGTTCCTTTTGTTTTTGGCATCTCTGCGCTAATGCATTTCAAATTAATAAGAAACCTGATTCCCGCGCTAAAACAATTCATCGCTAAGATGTTTCATGGAGAATTGTTTCCATGGCGTTTGGTTATTAATATCCTTTGGAGTTCGACCAAAAGAGTTGTTTCCGAGGCAAAGACATTAATGACTTGGATCTATTCCTGGAGAATCGTTTCTAGGCGAAAATTTTTAAAGTGTGACAGATGATGTCATTGGTTGATTGATCTGTCAAGAAAGGGGAATTAATTTGTTGTTTCTAAGGGGAATTATTGATTCACGATAGGGGAATTGAGGTCGACAGCACATGTGTTCCAAATTCCTAGACGGCATAACATTTGGCTCGAGCAACAACAAGAAGGAAGTGTCATTGACCTGCCCCCATTAGACTCAATAATCCATGAAGGTGAGAAAGTTTCTGTTTTTCCATTCTCACTGACAAAATCCATAAGAACATCAAATAATCAACACACATAACCATCCATGAAAACAGACATAAATGTGACAAAGTTTCTGTTTTTTCATTCTCACTGACAAAGTCCATAAAACCATCCATAAATGTGAGAAAATTCCTGTTTTTTCATTCTCACTGACAAAGACGATAAACCACGTGGTTCTATGCCCATATATGGTGTGCTGACACGAGCTCATGAGGCATCTCTACTCATAACTTACAACATTTGCCCTGGGGGCTCTTGGGAGTTTGTCATCCTCAAGTAAATAATTTCCAGAACTTTCAACTGCGTTGAACAAAATGACTATCTCAAAACTTTGATTGAATGTGTTTGGGAGAATGGTGGGCGTCAGAGGGGGATTAGTTGCTCTCCATTCACTTTCGACTATTAAAAAGGGCTCTAGCCATTTCAGTTTCCAATCAATTGAGCTCTTTTTGAATTTTCTATGATAAAACTTTCTATAAGAACCTTTTATGCCCATAGGGCATATAAATTACAACCTCTGCCCTGAGGGCTTATAGGGGGGTATCAAAGACAATAATACTTTAAATCTTTTCGTTTTTTCAAGACTTTATCGTTGGGCTTGCTCTGCTGGAGAATTTTTTTTAACAAATTTTAACAAAATGTACCCTGTGAAAAATTTGGACACACATAGTATTGTTTAGTTTAGTTTAATGCCTTTTCTAGTTAACCTGAAACAGAAAATTTTATATCATTCCAAAAAAGCATCTGTTTATTTTCTTGTATAGCTAGGATACACTTACGCAATTTTGATTTGGGTAAATTTTAACAGCAGAATTAGCCCCAAAAGTTGGAATATAATACTCTCAGTCGTTTTTAGGATACTGCTGAGATAACTTATTGGGAATTAGCATTAACACAGTGCATTTTGATTTAATCTTAAGGCAACATTTAGTTTTTAAACATAATAGGCAAATGAAAGGGTGGACATGGGAAGGGGAATAGTTGCCCTCAAATCACTTTCGAATGCTGAAAAAGGCATTAGCCCTTTCTATTTTCAATCAAATGAGCCTTTTTCAAAGTTCCTAAGACAACTCCTTCGATACGAAGTGCCCTGGTCTAAACAAAAAAAAAACAAAAAACATTGTACCCTCATCGACCTTTACTATAATAATTTCACGTCTTCCAGTCCTCTTTGACTATTAAAAATGGCAATAGCCCTTTGAACTTTCAATCGAATGAGTCCTTTTTGAGTTTCTGCAAAAACAGTGTCTTTACGAACCGTATATGCCCCAGGTAATAAATTCCACACCATGTCCTGGGGGATGGGAAGAAAGAGAAATCCTTACGGACTTATTTTCTCTATCATTCAACGAAGTTAAACAAAATGTCCCTCTCCAAATTTTGATTTGATGTGTTTGGGAACATCATGGGCGTGAGAGGGACGTTTGTTGCACTTTGATAACTGAAAAATATTAAAAAGGCACGATATTATTCTATATCACACAAACTGATGCAGGCCTATATATACAGGACACCTCTTAATTAACACACCTTATATAACCCCCGTGAATAAATAACAACCCGGACTCCGAGGGCTGGGGGGTGGTCATGTTTAAAGACCTGGTTTCCAGAACTGTCAACTGCTTTGAAAAAAATTACAATCAACAAATTTGTATTCGATATGTTTGGGGAAATTGTGGGTGTGATAGGGGGGTTAGTTGCCCTCCAATCACTTCTGACTATTAAAAAGAGCACTAGCCCTTTCAATTTCCAATCGAATGAGCCCTTATTGAAGTTTCTATGACAACATTTTCAATAAAAATATTATATGCCCCAGGGCATAACTTACACCCGGTCCTTTGAGGGCTCTGCGAGGTTTGTCATCCTAAAAGAAATAAGTTCCGAGATTTTAAACTACGTTAAACAAAATGCATATTATATAATTTTGATTGGCTGTGGGTCCTAAAATAATGGGCGCGAGGGGGGGTTAGTGTCCCTTCACCTACTTTCGATATTTAAAAGGGCATTGATCCTTTCAATTTTAAATTTCATGAGACCAGTCTTAATTTAATACAAACTCTCCTACCATAAGCACCCTTATATCATGCCCGGTTATACCTTTTCCCCCGTTCTCTACTGGCTATGGGGGGGGGGAGGGTTGTCAGCCTCAAGGACATAATTTCTAATACTTCCAACAACGTTGAAAAAAGAAATGGCTATCTCAAAATTTTGATTGCATGTGTTTGAGGAAATGGTGGGCGTGAGAAAGGGTTAGTTGCCCTCCAATCATTTTCAACTATTAAAAATGGCACTAGCCATTTCAATTTCCAATCGAATGAGCCCTTTTTGAATTTTCTACGACAAAACTTTCTATAAGAACCTTATATGTCCTAAGGGCATAGCTTATAACCCTTGCCCTGAGAGTTGTTTTTGGGGTTGTCATCCTCAAAGACCTCAAAGGGGGTTGTCATCCTTATAGTTTTTTTTTAATATTTGGAAGGCAGGGAGGACGTAACTGCCCCCCCCCCTTAGGGACTTCACTGAATAAAGGTAAATATGTACTAAATACATGATCTGTTTGTGTTGTTGCTTGTATTATGTAGGTTTATCTTAGTTTTGTCAAGATTTTGGGAGAAACTAATTTTCTGTTGGGGCGGGGGGCGAACAGAGGATGAGGAGAGAGGGCAAACTGAGGTCTGGGAGGGGCAGTTGTCCCCCCCCAGCTCCCTAGTAAATTTAACCCCTGGTCCCAAAATTCCTTCCGTCCCTTCTATATAATGGAGATTTTTGCATATTTTTGCTAAACGCTTGATTCTATATTACTGTCTAAAGCATACATATGTGCTTACCTAAAGAAATTTCAGCTTTTACCCTTGTTGATTGTACAACTTGTTATTTATCTCCGCACTATATCAACATTTTGACCACCGTGTGACGTATACTCAGGTATTTTAGAAACGAGTCTGTCTAGTCTGATGTACATAGCAATTAACTAATCAATTCTTGATATTCCAGCACTACTGTTAGGTAACAATTAGATTAATTGATATATCGATTTTTTTACTTTTGTTATTTGATGTAAGGAAATTAATATTTCGGATCAGTTTTTTGCTATCTCATGGATTTGCCGAAGTTCAGTAACCCAAATGGTAAACAAACCGTATTTTGTATAACTTTTTTTTTCAAAATCCAAATAATATAAAATCAAACAATAATAATAAACTTCGATTACATAAATGAATATAATAAAAACTCAGATTTGGAATTATTCGGGCTCAGGAAGAGGAAAAAAAACTGCTGGCAATTCAAAAACATGAGCATGTCAGCTCAGCCGTTCAGTGATTATCTAACCAGCCTTGGTAACACTGTTTCAGAAGGGACACTGGTAGCGGGCACAGACATGAATTTCATTACAACTTCGTGCAGATGTTTTTGGGAACCCATAGCACGATATTTCCACCACTTGAGGTGACGAGTTTCTCTCTGAAATTATTGGCTCCCTATTGAAAGTCTGCTGACTCATGATATATTCGGCTCCTATCGAAGCAGATCCTGCATTGACTGTACGGACTTAATCGCGTTAACCCCGCAACTGGCTTGATTTTGATTTGACTGCATCATAGGGACTGTGGTGGAACTTGTTTCGTCTGATCGAGATTAAGCAGCCAGAAAGGTCAAGTCTATCTCGTTTGCAATTTTGTTCTCAATTTGTAGAAGATCGTCAGTTGAAATATACATTTTCTTGAAACGCAGATCAAGATATGTTGCATTTGCGATGCGTGTGATTTGACCAAGGCTGGTACCTGTTATTCAGCAAAACCTTCCTGAGTCCCTCTTTGTGTCCCCTAACACCAACTGCCCTTCAATAAAAAAATTTCATCTGTTATATTTTTTTCCAATTTTGGCTTGGTCAATTTCTACAATCATCCCTGGGCAACCCAATTTTTTACTCAACCACCCTATGCAGCCTAAATACAATTTATGACAAAAAATTTGCCAATCAGGGGCAGTGTGTATAGCAATCCCATTTTTATCTATCATAAATTCTTGTATGCTGCATCCTCTACCCACATCACAAAAAATCCACATAATCTCTGCTTTCTGCATTAAAGAGAGTTTCTACACAAAGAAATTTTTTATAATTTTATCTTTTTAAGACAACCCTAAATTGTTTAGACAACACCATTTGAATACGGTGGGGTCTCAAAATTCCTCGGCTAAGGCGGGACTTTCGAGATGGAGGATTGATTTTAAAAGAAAGCTCAATAGTTACCTCTTCAAGGGGTTTAAGCACCGCAATCGCATTTGAAATAACACCCCACTCACTATTAGTGGGTCTGAGGTCCCTTTGACCGAGAAGTGCAAACTAGCTTGTTACCAACTTTCAAGTCTTGTATGCTGCGCAATATCGCGAGAAGCAAAGTCTATTGAGTGGTCACGTCAGGTTTTTTTTTTGGTGCAAAAATTGTCAATAGAGATTTGAACTTGGCGCAACTTGTCGGTCGCTACAACATTACTTCTGAAAAAGCTGACAATATTTCTAGCCTTTTGGATGAGAGGCAACAATTCAGCAGCATCATTAATAGCACCCCCCCATGTCAAATTTAGAGTATATGTGAAGCTCGAAACAGAGGTCTATCCGGGACCGACTTGGGATGCTGCATCCTTTATGGACCGAACTACATAGGCTCCAGTACCAGCCACTACGGCAACGCACTTTTCTTGATCTCCCACTAACTAGCAAATTTTCTTAAGGTGAGCCTTAATATCAACAGTAGTATATATATATATATATATATATATATATATATATATATATATATATATATATATATATATATATATATATATATATATATATATATATATATATATATATATATATATATATATATATATATATATATATATTAAACATGTATCATTACAATTAAAGCTACATTATCTAATCTTAATTTATCTGTGACAGATAGCTCCTTTTCCTTGACAGAATTTTTCAGACTGAGAGATTCACCCTGTCAAGTCGGCTAGTTTAGCTTTGATAAAATCTGAACTTTTCATTTGTTGTGAACTTTTCATTCTCAGTTGGTAATGATTCACACGCATCTGACTCGGGAGCCGAAAATGAATTCTTGCGAAAAAGATGCCAGGGTAAGATATAAAGATTGGCCAGAATTCATCGAAAGCAAGATGACAGAAAGAGAGGAAACGGATAGCCTGAGTCGGTGGGTGGTCGGCAAAAACCTTGCGGAATTCCCTCTAAAGGAAGAAGATTACAAACTACTGCAGCCTTTCACAGGTGAGGAAATATGGAATTCGCTAATTTTTTGGGTATTGGAGAAAGGAGGAAATATATTGGGAACTATAGGATTAAAAATGGTCCTTACCAGTGTCCTATGTGTGGAGAGGAGGAAAATCTTATCCATTTTATGGGTACATGCCAGGAGCTAAGAAATTTGAGGAGGGAAGTGTTTTCAACAGATTTTGGAGGGGTGGATTGGCTTGATAAAATTTTAAAAAGTAGAAATTTTGATGATTTTAGAAGGTTGGGTAAATTGTGAGTAATTTATTGTGTGTTTCTTTTTGTATTTATTTTTGTTTTGTTATTTTGCCATGGCCCGAAAAGGCTTTTGTTGCAATAAATATCTATCTATCTATCTATCTATAAGATACGGATAAATAAAATTATTTGTAGATGAAAGAATTCAAACTTGCAAAGAATCTCGAAGATGTATGCTGAACATTTGCTGAATTTTCATGTGGTGGATTTTCTGCGGGGAATATAGAATGTTAAAGGCCCCTAAAAAATATCGGTTTCGATAATTGATATTCGATATAGATAATTTGTCCGAAATATCGGTATCGAAAATCGACCAACACCATTCAGTACTGCAGCGTCAAAATGTTTACACAAGTTTAACAGCTGGTTGTAATTTTGAGATATAACTGAATTTGAGATACTGATTTAAATTAACTGACAAAGTAAAGGTTTTTTGTTTGTATCTAATTATTTATTAAAGACACAATTCTACTGTTGTGTGCTGTTCATAGGTGTACGGAAGGAGGGCGCCCTCCCCCCCTAGAACTTCAAATTTACACTATATATTGTATAAAAATCAGTTGAAAAAAGGAAAATTTTTAATATATCATTTTATAAAAGCCGTATTGTTTAAAAAGCTAAAAAAAAAAAAGCTGGAACGAAATAATAAAATTCAAACAATAAAAAAATATAAATAATGTCTTACAAATATTTAGCTATAACAAAATAATATTAATTAATGATAAAGCTAATTGATGATTTATGATTTTTGGTAATTAATTTTGATTAATAAAACGATTAAAAAATATTTCATATGTATAATAGACCTTGCTGCCATTGTTAGGTTTTGTAAAATGCCAATCTAGCTTCAGCCCTCTACCCTTCATCCCAGAATCGGCTGCCCCCCCGCGTAGAGTAGAGGGTACGTGGGTCTATGGTACTGTTGTACCATGGTACTAAAATATGGGACTAAAATACGGGTACATTGTGTGCATGGTACTAAAATATGGGAAACACACGAGAAGTGAAGTTAGGTTAATGCTAACGAAATAAAACAAAATAGGATGAGAATATAATAGTTTATGAACAAATTTGGGCTATATATTTACACATTAGGGGGGGGGGGGTAAAGCATAGCATTTACTAAAAACGGAACCTAACCTAACTTATGGACCATTTTCACCCTAAACCCCAAAAAGCTTGAGTTTAAATATAGTCACTGGAGTGAGAAAGCCTTGTTTATACAGCGTCAGATAGGTAATTACCGGCATTGGATACCTGATCATTGCTTTTCTCGAGTCGCATTCTCGCGTATTTCCAATATTTTAGAACAGTACCCAATTTATTAAAAGGAAATTTTGATCTGGAAAGTCGGTCCTAATTAAGGATTAAATTAAAAAACAAGTTCATTTTAGCTGAAAGTAAGGAGCGACATTAAAACTTAAAACGAACAGAAATTATTATGTATATGAAAGGGGCTGTCCCCTCCTCAGCGCCTCACTCTTTACGCTAAAGTTTTTTATTGTTTTAAAAAATAAAGTTGTGTGACAGAATCAAACTTTAGCGTAAAGAGCGATGCGTTGAAAGCCCTCTCACAAAATTCTAGGACTACTGGATCGATACGATCACCCCTGGGAAAATAAAAAACAAAACAAACAAATAAACACGCATCCGTGATCTTTCTTCTGGAAAAAAAATACAAAACTCCACATTTTTGCAGATAGGAGCTTGAAACTTCTATACAAGGGTTTTCTAATACGCTGAATCTGATAGTGTGATTTTCATTAAAGTTCTATGATTTTTAGGGGCTGTTATCTCTTTTTTTCGAAAATAAGGCAAATTTTCTCCGGGAAAGCTTTTGTCTCGCGTAACTTTTGATAAGTAAAGCTAAAATTAATGAAACTTGTATATTTGAAATCAGCATAAAAATCTAATTCTATTGATGTATCTATTTGTATCAATTTTATGGGTTTTAGAGTTTTGGTTACTATTGAGCCGGGTCCCTCCTTGCTTACAGTTCGTTACCACGAACTATTTGATTGAGCTTAGTGAAGCATCAAATAGTAAAGCAAACGTTCACTAACTCACTAGGCTACGAAACAAAACGAAATAATAATAAAAAAAGAGAAAAACGAGGATTATACAAGCCAGTGAAACATATGAACTAAAATGCAAATATGCATTTTTGTCATGATTAGCCAGTGTCTTGACCGAAATATTTGCATTTTAGTTCATATGTTTCACTGGCTTGTATAATCCTCGTTTTTCTCTTTTTTTATTATTATTTCGTTTTGTCATGATTAGCCAGTGTGGTCTTAGAAATTATTTGCTACAAAACACTGATGTTGTGTACAGCTAAGGTTATGCACAGAGAAAAGTTAAATAAACACAAATTAAATTCAGCACATCCAGTTAAATCCAGCAGGACAATGTTCAAAAGCACTAAAAAGCACTAAACAAAAGTAATTAATAAAACAATCCTAATTTTTTTTTGTTTGTAACAAATTTGTTTTGCCAGGTTATGTTAGTATGTAGCAAATTTGTTTGATAGGCTAATTTATTTTGCTTTAGGCTTGCTGTAAGATTGTTGTTGTTGTTTTAGAAAATTGCAGTCTCGGCTTTCGTCACGAAAAAAAATAAAAATATAAATGCATTTAATGAAGAAGCTAAACTACAACATTTATTTACGTTGGGGGGGGGTGCAGGCTAGGATTCTGGACTTTAAATGTTTTAAATCAATTCAATTCTCTTGTATCTCTTGTATCAATTCAATGTATCTATTGTTATCAAAATTATTGATTCGCGTCACACCTTACTAACAATTAGTTATTATGAACTGTTTGAAACACATTAATTTTTATCTTTTCCTGCATGAGAGGTGGGTAATCCCATCTTCAACACCTTGCTCTTCACGCTACAGTTTATAATATTTAAAAAAAACTTGCAATTGTTCTAACTAAACAACCCTTGTGTTTCAGGCGTCGTTCATATGGAATTGGGACAACATCCAACCTTCAGTGTAAATAGTAAGGTGCTGAGGAGGGGTAACCCCCACATATAAATACTAATTTCTGTTTGTTTTAAGTTTTAGTAATGTTTCATACTTTCAGTTGAAGAAATTTGTTTTTTCATTTAATTTCTAATCGTTTTTTAAATAATGTCAGGAAACCTGGCTCCACCTCCACAGAAATATCTCTCCTCTCAGGAGAAATATTTCTTAGCTAGTTCAATCTTGGTGATATTTTACACCACACAACTGCCTGTTACATGTCCACCCTTAAAAGTGAGTCGGAACAGTGACAGCAAAACATATAAAAGGAATTTCGTATTGGAATTCTGGCAAATTCCCCCAGTGTAAAATTTCCCGTGAAAAGTTTCCTCCCTGGAAACTTAACTCCCCATGAACAATCTTCACTGTGTAAAAAACCCCAGCAGAAAATTCACCCCCCCCCCTCCCAAAAAAATGCATGCATAGTTCACAACACAGTTCATATAATTATTATTATATGAACTGATAATTATATGAACTATAGTTCACAATAACAACGACTATACGCATACACTTTGGAAATTTTACAACTTCAATAACTGTCCATAAGGGCTATAGGGGAGATTTGTTAACTTCAAAGAGATATTGTTGTTGTTTTTTAACTATTATAAACATTATGGCTCTCTTAAAATTTTATCGGGCAAAATTGGGAAAAAAGGGACGTGGGAGGGAGCCAAGCTACCTTCCAATAATTTTGGTCACTTAAACGGGTAATATAACTTGTAATTACCTTTCGATTGAGATCTCTATGTATTTTCTTGGACCACTGGGTTGTTGCTATTACCCCTGAAAAAAAAAGCACACAAACCTGATATTTATTATGGCAAAAAATAAACATTTTAATATTTTTTCATATGTGAGATTGAAACCTATGTCAAAGGGTTTTCTGATACGCTGAATCTAACGGTGTGATTTTCATTAAAATTATTTAACTTGTAGAGGATGTTTTCCCCTCTTTCAAAAATCAGGTAAATTTTCTCAGGCTCGTAGCCTTTGATGAGTAATACTAAACTTAATAGAATTTATATATTTAGAATCAGCATTATGAGCCCATTCTTTTGATACATTTATTGACTACAAAATTCCGTTTTTTAATGTTTCGATTACTATTGAGCCGTATCGCTTGTTTTTTTTTTATTACGTATATGTTATTACGTATATGACGGGGTTCTCTCCTTAGTCAATACCACGCTATTTACGCAAAATTTAAAACTCTGCTCAAATAACAAAACCCTGAATCACAAAGGCCGTTTAATTAGAATATATAGCACTTTTGAAAGCACTAAAAAAAAAAAACTGTAGCGTAAAGAGTGAGGTATTGACTTGGGGGCGTACCCCCTCATATACGTAATAATATCTGTTTGTTTTAAGTTCTAATGTTGATTATTACTTTCAGTTGAACAAACTTTCAGTTTGTTTTTTAAATAATGCTGAGAAATCCGGCTCCTCCTTAATAGAAATATCCCGTACCCCAGGAAAACATCCTCCACGGAAAGATTCTGCCGAATGACCCCCTCCTTGCGCCCCCCCCCCACCAGAAACAAAATCCTTTCTGAAAATGTCTGTATACTTCCCAATAACCAATACTATATGTAGAAAGGCCTTATTGACTCCCGGACGAACCACGTGGTTTATGGTTTTCTCACTGAGAATGAAAAAACTGGATTTTTCTCACTTGAAAAAACAGGATTTTTCTCTCTTTGATGGATGTTTCTCTGATGGTTATGAGTGTTGGTCAATTTATTTGATGTTTTTCATGGATGTCAACAGTAATTTATACATGTTTTTATGGTTTTTGTCAGTTAGAATGGAAAAACAGTATTTTTCTCACTTTGATGGATGTTTTATGGATTATTGAGTCTAACGGGGACAAAGTCAATGACACTTCATTCAAGATCTTGTTTTGTCGTTGTTGTTGTTTGGCCAAGTGCACGCTAGGGGCGAATGTTAAGATCCGGGAATAGGAAACAGTTAGATCACGTGTTTCCTTCTAAACCAATCAGAGACTCGGTTACATCTCCTTCTAGACCAACCAGAGGACCGCTTACATATTAGCGACGAAGGTTCGCAGAGAATATAAGGAAAGGATTTTTGCTATGGTTTTATTAGTATGTGAATAGAATTCAAAGGAGTGAGAAGAACAGTTTTGACTTTACTCATTTGTATATATATTTGTGTGTGTTGATGGCGAGTGGAATGTTTACCCTATTAGAAGTTGATAGTGGAGTTGATGGTAATAATACAAGAGCACCAAACATTGCGGTGGAAATCACGAGAGGATCACGGCTTTGTCTGGAATGGGATACAGTATATGAGAGATATATGAGTTCCTTGAGCCAATTTCAAATGAAAGGCTGCTCATTCTTTACTGCTAAAGTTGATGTAAAATACGTAAAAAGAAAATAATGTGTTGTGAGCATATTGTTGAGTTATGATAAATGCGATAAACTATATTACGCGCTGTGCGGGAATGTTCTATTTGATGGTGCTGTATTTATATAATAAAATTTTTTCGAAAACGAAAATGTTCTTTTTCTTTTCTGGTCAGGTTAGGTTAGGGCTAACGAATCAGGGTCAGTCTCGAGTCAGCAGTCAGAGTGAAAGGATTGAAAAATGAATAAATTTGAGAAAGAGAGAATTAGATCAAATCTAGTGTTTATGGAAAAACATTTGATTTTGGATGACGATTTTCTCGAGTCATCTCTTCAACGCAGGATATTCTCTCGTCAAGGAACACTTGACAATATAATGAGGAGTGATTCTCCCCCATTGGACTATTGTATGAAACTTTTAAAATGTGGTTCAAGTGCTTTTAGTCATTTTATTGATATTTTAATTGGAATAAAGTAGAATCATATCGTGGATATACTTATGAAAACATTGCCAATGGATTCAGTGTAGATGGCACCACCCCAACCATTTGAAATAGGTAAAGTCAAAGAGCTACTCCTCTCCCCAGTTCCCTCACTGAATTTATCGACTGCAAGGACGATCAGTTTCGTTTTAGCTGTGAGAGAGAGTTGACATTGGAAACCAAAAAATGTTCTATACATGTCCGTTGTGCATGTACACTCTTGGCAGTTGGACTCAATGTGAAAATTGTACAATTATTGATGACTATAGTGAAAATTGCAAATTATGTAATCCTTGTAAATTACATAGAGGCTATGCAGTACAAATTAAAGGATGTAATTCATGTCTTGAAGAGGTGTGTGACTCACCCTAGAAGGCACCTGTGCTCCAATTGTCACTATGATAAATGTGATCAGTGGGAGAATATTTACCCTGCTATGATTGGAAAGAATCCCAAACGTGATTTTAGTTCATTTCTACGAGATTGGTATCGTCGTGGATTTAAATTATTCTGGGAAGAGGAATCTGGTCTGCGATTCAACTGTTGGGGTAACAAGACAATTTGGTTTCTACGTCATCGTTGTGACGACACTGCCTACTATGACTATAAACCAAGTGATTTTTATTTGGCAGTTACCGAATGTGATTCACTATTTGAAAACACTATATGTGATATTGCTTCAAATAGTCAGATTGAAACTTGTGAATTTCATAATATGAATGCAAATAGTATCATTGACTTTACAAAGAGATATGACAAGAGTGAAGTTACATTGCACTGTAGAAAAATTGACCCTGACTTTGCAGTGAATTAAGATCAATATACAGTGAATCCAAATGATTTACCAATATTAGTGGTTCGCGACAGTTGCCTATACACCGAAGAATAAGAAATCTAAGGTGAAGATTTAAACAAATTGTTGTATATATATATATGTATTTTATTAATAAACAAATTCACAAACATTTTTTAAGCACTTTACTCTTAGGGCACTGAAATCAATACTGTGCAGGTCTGAGAGGATATTATCCACTAGAAAGTCGTTCAGACGTGGATTGTCCAAGATTATTGAGACAACAAATTAACTAAAACTAAAAAATTTTCAACTAAAAATCCACCAAAAATTAAGCTTGAATGATCAGCACTCTTGACTTAAACCTTCAAACTTGACTCTGCGATGAAGCCTCTGTGCTAGTTCTAATGGCGGTACTTAAGGAGAAGGGATTTGCCCCCTTATTTTTTGCTCCTGCCTAGGTTTTGAAAAACACCTTTTTTTGGTTATTACATTGAAAAAGGTACTTTTTTCATTTGAAAAAAATGGGTGGAAAAAACAGAAAGTGCACTTTCATTCCGCTTACATCTAAGTACACAGGCTGTGAAATAACTTGAAAAACCAGTTCCCATTGACAAGAATTGTCATGTTAAGTGGAAATCTTACTTTATAAGACTTGCTAAGTTAAGCAGAAATTTTGTGTGAATAATTAGAGGCACTGGAATAGTCACTCGGATGCATTTGTGAGGCTCGGCCCTCACAGAAAGATAAGTAATCTTTCTAATTATTATAACCATATTTCCGGATTAATTATGACTTCTGTTAATTTTTCTGAAACTCTACAAGAAATTAATCAAAAATTGAACGGAATAGAAATAGTTTCATCGCAGGTTCAAGAACTGAGAAACGACCTATCTGCTATTTCGTTGCGAATTGATTCGACAGTAGATAAGTTCTCCGAGGATACGTCACAATTGAAGAAAGATTACCTAAGTTTGCAAGCTGAATTGTCGGATACTAACGTAAAACTGCAAAGACTAGAAAATGAGTCTAAAAAGTGTAATTTGGTCCTGTATAATTTCGATCCTACAAACAAAGGTTCTTCGTTACGAGAAGATGTAATAAAAGCACTCAACTTACATGTGCCAAATTTAGGGCTGAAAATGATGGACATTAGAGACATTTTCGGCTAAACGCTAAACAAGGCACGCGACCGGTGTTGGTTAAGTTTACAAGCGGTTACATTCGTGATACTATATTGCGTTCGATTGCGCAACTGAAAATGGCGGGTCTTTGTGTTAGTCCCGATTATACAAAGCGTGAGTTGTCTATTCGTAACCACCTAAAGCCTTTTCTTGAACGGGCTAGAGGAGAAAATAGAGAAGCAAGACTAAGAGGGACAAAGTTATATATTGGTCAACAGTGTTTTATGTATAGCTTTGATAAGCAGTCTGTAGTTGAGGTTACGAATGCCCCTAATATAGAGTCATCAGCGAGTAACATGACCCATTTTAAGGAAAATTTTCGGCAAAAGTTTCACCGTGAACCTGGGTCTTTATCAGTGCCACAAAAAAGTTTAGTAAAGAGTTTGGTTTCTGAAAATAATTGGTTTAACCTGGAAGAACCTTGCAGTTCAAGATCGCGTTCTGGATCTTCATCCTCAATTCAATCTTTCTTTAGTGTAGTGGAGGAGTTTAGTAGTGATAACGAAATAAATGGGGTGAACAGTGAAACTCCTGTTATTAAAAAAGGCTCCACATCAACTTTTATCGGGCCTGTGGGGGCTCCCAAACGTAACAGCCAACAAATTATTAGCCCAGATGACCACCTAAGACAGAAGAGCAAGTCGGTTAGAGCTGACGACCCTAATAAAATGGAGCCTAGGCGGCTATTTAACTCGTCCCAACCCATTGGCTCAAATAGTGGATAGGATAAGCAGGGCCATGGCGCAATTTACGAGTGTCATTTAGCGCATTGGAATGTTCAGGGCTTTTCGTATCTTAAATTAGAGTGTCTTCTTAAATGTTGTGATTTTTCAGTTGTATCATTAGTAGAAACGTGGCTTGAAAAAGAGGAGAGAATAGAAGGTTTTTCTTATTTTGGATCACAAAGAAAGCGATCGCAGAATGGTAGAACTTATGGAGGAGTGGCATTATTGATAACAAATAGATGGCGAAATTTATCTCGGTTGAAAAGTGTTTCATGTAATCTAGTATGGGTGCGAGTACCTTTAGGTAGTAACTCGTTTATCTTTTGTTCAGTGTATTTACCGCCGGAAACTAGCACTTTTAGTGATGAGGATACCTGGGAGATATTAGAAAATGATATGGATCGTTTTTCAGAACAGTTTCCGTCCGATTATTTTGTTTTTCTAGGGGATTTTAACGGATATACAGGGGAGGATGAAGGAGCCCGTGAGGAGGAGGTGGGTCTCGAACTAGGAAAAACTAAGGGAGTTGATATGATTGAGCCGTCGGTTAGGAGGAGGACGAGTAAGGACGGTCATCGGAGAAAGAATAATTGGGGGAAAAAATTATTGGATTTTTGTGGTAAGCAGAATTTGGTTATTTTGAATGGGAGGACAGGGAAGGATAGAGGAGTGGGGGATTTTACATGTTTTTCGGGTAGATCTCCAAGTGTTATAGATTATGGGGTTGTTATTCTGGGGCTTCTTTCTGGTTGTGTGGATTTTGAGGTGATGGCGCGTGCTGGGTCGGATCAAGTGCCTATTAGGGTTATATTAGGAGGGGGAGGATGGGCTGAGAGCCGGAAAAAGAAGTTTGGGTCTAAGGGAAAGATGGGTAATGAGCTTGATTGGAGGGAAGGTTTAAGGTTTGATAATGATAGTGAGGAGAAGTTGAAAAAGGTACTAGTTGAAGATAGAGGGCTGGATTCATTTATTCAGAAGAGTGAGGATATGGCAAGGGAAGGGGATATAGCAGGTTCTGTTGATTTTTTGTCGTGGGTTTTGTATAAGATTGGAACTAAGGTGGCATGCAGGAGAAAAAATGGTAGAAGTACTGGTTTGATGAGTTTTTTTAATAAGGATTGTGAGGAAAAGAAGAAGGAGGTTTTAGTAGCTTTTAGATTGCTTAAGGCTAGTAGTACAGTTGATCTGGAAAATAATTTGCAGGTTTTTAGGGACAAGCGAAGGGAATATAAAATGCTACTTAAGTTGAAGAAGAGACGTTCTGAAGAGGAAGAGAGCCAAAACATACGGGAGAAATTTAGCGTGAATGATACAACGGAGTTCTGGAAGTTAATTAGGAAATCAACAGAAAATAGAAAGTTGACTGATTCAGTCCCTCACGCCGATACCTGGCCAGAATACTTAGAACAAAAATATAAAGAGATATACACCGAAGAGGACGAAGAGAGAGATGAGGAGGAGATGAATAGTTTAGAAGAAACAGCCGATTTTGAGTTGGATTCAGAGGATGCTAAACTACTGGAACCGGTTGGACAGGAGGAAATATGGCACGCCTTGAAAAGCATGAGAGGGAATTCAGCACCGGGCATCGACGGAGTACCAACTAAGCTGCTGAAATGGTCAAGAGCGTGGATACTGCCAGCGCTTGCATTGATATTCTTGGCAATTCTAAGTACACCTCTATGGCCAAAAAATTGGCAGATATCCATTATGATCCCATTATTTAAGAAAGGAGAAAGAAAACTACACAAGAACTATAGGGGGATAAGTTTAGGAAGTTCTATCAGTAAGCTATTTTGTAGAGTCCTTTCTAGTAGGATGGATAAATGGTTGCATTATAAAGGTATATTAATTGAATGTCAGGCAGGCTTTAGGGAAAACTATAGTACAATTGATCAAAGATTTTGTTTACAGGCTTTAGCTAGTAAATATACGAGGAATAGGAAAAATAGGCTATATACGGCGTTTTTGGACAGTAGGGGAGCATTTGACGAAGTTTCAAGGAGTTTGTTGAAAGCGGTGTTGGTGAAATTAGGATTGCCAATCAGGTTAGTTGAAGTTATAATGAAAATGTATGAGGTGGTTAAAGTAGTAGTGAAGGTAGGTATTTCTTATTCTAGGCCAGTTTTAAGTAATATAGGCCTCAAACAGGGATGCACTCTATCACCGCGTTTGTTTTCTGTTTTTATTAATGATATTGAGCAGTATTTTAGAAATAGAAATGTCCCTATGTTAAAATTAATGTCGCTGGAGCTGTTTTGTTTATTATTTGCAGATGACATAGTATTGCTTGCGAAATCGGCTCCGGATTTGCAAAAGATGTTTGAGATTTTTGATATTTATCTGGAGAGTAAAAAATTAGTTTTAAATATTGAAAAATCAGTTATATTAGTTTTTGGAAATGATGAAAGGGAAAAGAATAAATTTATTTTAAAGGGAAAGAGATGAATGAAGCTAAGGATTATATTTTTTTGGGATGTAAGTTCACAAGTTCAGGAAAATGGAGTGATCAGGTGCAAATAGCGAGTTGGAAGGGTCAGAAGGCTTCATGGGCGTTATTGAAGAGTCCCCTTAGGCATCTAGGACCGGCAGATATTAAACTACAGAAGAGAGTTTTTGAGACGAAGGTAGGCCCATCATTGAGTTACGGTGGGGAAGTTTGGGGTTTTGAAAAAGGGGAAAAAATAGAGAGAATTTATTTAGGACATTTCAGGAGACTATTAGGGCTAAGCGGGAAATTTAATAATCTGGTGTTAAAGGGTGATCTAGGATTGTTGTCATTGAGAATAAAAAGATTGGTTAGAATGATAGGATACTGGGAGAAGGTGATGGGTTTACAGAATAATAGCTTAGTAAATGCAGCTTATCTGGAGGTGTTGCAGGATAGAAGGAAATGTTCATGGGCTTCCCAGGTGAAATCAATCCTAAATAGTTGTGGGTTATCAGGTGTTTGGAATGAAAGGGAAGGGGATAGGGCTGGAAGTAGGAAATGTAGCAAAACTAGTAAAGGGAGTGCTTGAAGATCAGGAGATTCAGAAATGGCAGTGTGAGGTCACAGCCTCAGTGTCCCTCGGCATTTACCGGCACTGGAAGGAGGTCTGGGTATATGATAATTATTTTAAAGCGGGTTTAAATAGTGAAGAAATTAAGTGGTATATATCAGGGAGGGGTAATTTTCTAGCACTTGGAGAAAGGAGGAAATATTTAGGGCGGGTAAGGGTAAAGGAGGGTCCTTACTCATGCCCTATGTGCGGAGAAAATGGGGAGGATCTGCTTCACTTCATGGCCCTTTGTCCCGAATTACAGGATCTAAGGAAAGATTTATTTTTTGTTAATGTGGGGACAAGTGAGTGGTTGGTTTCAGTAATGGGATCAAAAAATTATGGGACAATAAGAATGATAGCAAAGTATATAAAATTGGGTATGTCACATAGAGATAGATTTTTGTAAAAAGGGGTGGGGTGAGTCTGGAAAGTATTGTTGTATGTGTGTAAGTTGTTTTCTTGTGTGTTATTTTTGTAGTCATGGCCCTTGATAGATGTAACATACATCTATCTATTTATGTTAGTTTAATGGTATCGTGTGCTTTATTATGTTTTTGTAATGTTTTGTAATTTTGCGTTGTTATTGTTATGTAGGCTACCATATTTTGCTATGAGTGTTATAATCATGTTATTATTTTGTGTGATTTTTCTTTTTTTGCCATGGCCCAAAGTGGCTTTTATTGCAATAAATATCTATCTATCTATCTATCTTTATGGGAGTGTGCCATCAAGTCAAATTTATAAAAAGTGACTAGTCATAAATATAAACTTCTAAATACACCCTTAAACAGCTTCATAAGTTTCTAACTAAAACTAAGGAATGACATTCAAACTTGAATTGACCATAAATTTCCCTATTTAAATAAACATGATCATGGCAGAGTTGTGTCTACATTTGAGTTTGAATAAAAAACGAGCAAAGATTAATCTAAAAAACAAAGTTTTTCCAAAGGCAGTAAAGAGCGAAGTTGAAACTTAAAACTGACAAAAATTATTGCTTTACATTCTATCCAATATTTATAAAAAAAACCAGTTAAAATGGACTAACTACGTATGTTTCCCTGTATTTCTAGGATTATAGAAAAGTAGTTCTTTACTGAAAACATAATAATATAGGAGCTTTGATACAGTAAAAGCAAACAAGTGAAGGACACCTTTGTACAGAGTAAAAACATTATAAATCCTATGTAGGATAAATCCTTTTTTAAGATAAATAGCACTTCATTTTAGGAGTGTTGCTCTATTTTTTTCTGGTTTAATTTGATATCTCTTCTGCACGATGGCTCATTTCAATTCCTGGCTGTCCTTTCGGGTTTTAGAATTAACATTACATAATATTTTGTATACACGTAAGGAGTAAATCCAACTTGTCATCCATATGATTATGAGCAGATAAAAGTTTTATAATTTTTATCATTTCTTGAAATTCGCTGTTGTGTATAGACAAACAGCCGCATTTTCAGACTCACTTATTAAGATTATTTTAATTATATCTGGAAATTTACTTTTGTCACATCTGGTGTTAAACTATGAAAAGCTATTTAGAGTAGTGTATTGTTGTCAGGCTTCTTACTTATTTTTCATTCCCAAATCAATATTCCTGTTTGTAATACTTGATTTTTGTGTTTTCAGCAAAGTTCTAGGTCTCTATAATCCTAGAAACACAGAGAAACATAGAAAGTTGGTTTACTTATACTATTTTGATTTATATATATTAGACAGGCTGTGAAGCAATAATTTTTGTCCATTTTAAGTTTCAA